>NW_025920450.1:0-99169 GCF_902686445.1 Sciurus carolinensis
CTGCTACCTTCAATAGACTCATCTCATACAAAAGGATACCCACATACCAAAGATGAAAGGATGGTAAAACACATACCATGAACATGGACTTAATAAAAATGCAGGGGTTTCATCCTCATATCAGATAAAGCAGATTTTAATCCAAAATTAGTCACAAGGGATAAAGTAGGACATATCATACTGCTTAAGGAAAGCATAAATCAGCAAGACATAGTAATCATAAATATTTATGCTCCAAGCAATGGCACATTAATTTACATCAAACAAATCCTCCTCAATTGCAGGAATCAAATAGACCAAAACACATTAGTACTAGGTGATTATAACACACTTCTCTCACCATTGGACAGAACATTCAAATAAAAATTCAACAAAGAAATCATAGAATTTGATAACAAAATCAATAATTTAGACTTAAGAGACATAGAATATTCCATCAATCAACTAATGAGTACACTTTCTTCTCAGCATCACATGGACCCTACTCTAAAATAGATCATATATTATGCCAAAAAGCTACTCTTAGCAAATACAAAAAAAGAGAGATATTACCTTGTATTCTATCAGATAATGATGAATTGAAATTAGAAGTCAATGATGAAATAAAAAAACAGAAACTACTCCAACACCTGGAGATTAATTAACATGCTAATGAATGATGCAAGGATAGCAGAAGACATCAGGGAGGAGATAAAAAATTTCTTAGAGGTATACAAGAATAACAATACAACATATCAAAGTCTCTGGGATGCTCTGAAAGCAGTACTAAGAGGAAAATTCATAGCATGGTGTGAATTTAATAAAAGAAGAGAAAGTGAACAAAAAATGACCTAACATTACAGACTAATGCCCTATTAAAAAGAACAGATCAACATCCAATGTATTACAAGATAGGAAAAATTAAAATTGGAGCTTAAAATTGGTGAAATTGATGAAAAGAAACAATTTAAGAAAATGACAAAAATTTGTTTCTTTGAAAAATAAACAAAATTGCTAAACCCTTAGCCACACTAGTGAAGAGGAAAAGGAAAACTGAAATTACTAAAATTTGTGATGAGAAGTAAAATGTCCCAAAAGACACTATTGAAATACAAAGCATAATTAGAAGCTATTTTGAAAATCTATACTCCAAAAAAATAGAAATCTCAGCATCAAAAGTTTTCTAGAAACATGATTCACACAAAGTGAATCTGGAGAGCATACACAATTTAAACAGACAAATTTCAAGCAATTAAGTAGAAAAAACCATCAAAAATCTACCAACCAAGAAAAGTCAAGGACCAGATGAATTATCAGCTGAGTTATACAAGATCTTTAAAGAAGAATGCATTCCAATACTTCTCAAAGCATTCCATGAAATAAAAAAGGAGGGAAACCTTCTAAACTCATTATGTGAATCTAGTTTTAGCCTGATACCAAAACCAGATGAAGACATATTGAAAAAAGAAATCTTCAGACCAATTTCCCTAAGGTACAGAGATGCAAAAACTCTTAACAATATTTTAGCAAATTGCATAAAAATATTAAAAATATAATGCACCATGTTAACATGGGTTTTATCTCAGGGATGAAAGGTAGGTTCAACATACAAAAATCAATAAATGTAATTCACTAAATCTACAGGCTTAAAGATAAGAATCATATGAATATTTAAGTAGATTCAGAAAAAGTATAGCAATATTTCATACTCAAAACACTTGAAAAAATAGAGATAGTAGGTTCATACCCACAAAATTATAAAAGTTATCTATGCTAACCCCATGGCCAACATCATTCTACATGGAGAAAAAATGAAAACATTCCCTGTAAAAACTGGAAAAAGACAGGGAATGCCCTCTTTTACCACTTTTATTCAACATCTTCCTTGAAAAATCTAGCCAGAGCAATTAGACAAACCAAAGAATTTAAAGGGATATGAATATGAAAGAACTCAAACTCTCACTTTTTGCCAATGACATGATTCTATATTTAGTGCATCAAAAAAATTCCACAAGAAAACTTCAAGAAGTCATAAAAAATTCAGCAAAGTAGAAGAATATAAAATCAACTCTCATAGATCTAATGTATTTTTACTCATAAGTGATGACTCTGCTGGCAGAGAAATTAGAAAAACCACCCCATTCGAAAGTCCTGAAAAAATAAAATAAAATACTTGGGAATCAATCCAAAAAAGGGATGAAAGACTTCTACAATGAGAAATACAGAAAACTAAAGAAAGAAATTAAAGAAAATCTTAGAAAATGGAAAGATCTCACATCTTCTTTGGAAGACAAAATAAATATTGTGAAAATGACCATACTACCAAAAGTGCTATACAAATTTAATGCAATTCCAATTAAAATCCCATTGAATACCTCATGAAAATAGATAAAGCAATCATGAAACATATTTGGATGAATAAGACACCCACAAAGGCCAAATAAATCCTTAGCAGGAAGCACAAAGCAGGTGGCATCATGATATCAGAAACTCAACTATACTACAGAGGAATAGAAACAAAAATGACATGGTATTGGCACCAAAATAGACAAGTAGACCAATGGTATAGAATAGAGAACACATAGACAAACCCACATGAATACAGTTATCTCATACTAGACAAAGGGACCAAAAACATTCAATGGAGGAAAGATAGTCTCTTACACAAATGGTGCTGGGAAAATTTGGAATCCATAGGCAACAAAATGAAATAAAACCTCTATCTCTCACCCTCCACAAAAATCAACTGCAAAATGGATCAAGAGCCTAGGAATTAGACCAGAGATCCTGCACAAAATAGAAGTAAGGGTAGACCCAAATCTTCATCATGTAAGTTTAGGACCAGACTTTCTTAACAAGACTCCTGAAGCACGAGAATTAAAAGCAGGAATCAAAAAGTTGGAAAGATTCAAACTGAAAAACGGTCTCTCAGGAAAGGAAAAATTCAAAAATGTGAAGACAGAGCCAACAGTGAGTGAGAAAATCTTTTCTACATGCACTTTAGTTTTAGTACTAATCTCCAGAATTTATAAAATATTCAAAAAATTTACACCAAAATTACAAATAAACCAGTCAATAAGTTGGTTAAGGAAATAAGCAGACAGTTCACAGAAGAAGATCTACAAGCAATCAGCAGATGTATGAAAAAATGTCCAACATTTCTAGTAATAAGAGAAATGCAAATCAAAACATCTTACCCAATTAGAATGTCTATTATCAAGAATACACAGAATATTAGGTGTTGGCAAGGCTGTGAGAAAAAAGGTACACTCATAAATTAGTGGTGGGTTGGCAAATTGGTGCAGCCACTCTGAAAAGCAGTATGGAAATTCCTTATAAAGCTTGGAATGGAACCATCATTTGACCCAACTACTCCACTCCTAGGCCTATACTCAAAGGACTTAAAATTAGCATACTACAGTGATGTAGTCACATCAATGTATACAGCAGCTCAATTCACAGAAACTAGATTATGGAACCAAATTGGATGTCCTTCAATAGATGAATGGATAAAGAAACTGTGATATATATACACAATGGAATATTATTTATCCATAAAGAAAAATGAAATTATTGCATTTACTCGTAAATTGATGGAGTTGGAGAATAGCATGCTAAATGGAATAAGCGCATCCCATAAACCCAAAGGCCAAATGATTTCTCTGATAAGTGGTTGATGATACATAATGGGGGAGAAGAAAAGAATGAAGGAAGTATGGATTGTATAGAGGATAGTGAAGTGTGTGGAGGAGGCAGGGGGAAGGAAAGATATTAGAATGAGAAATACATCATTACACTATGTACATGTATGATTACAAAGAGTGTGACTCTACCTCATGTAGAACCAGAGAAACAAAGTTTTATCCCACTGTGTACAATGAATCAAAATAAAATTTAAAGAAATAAATCAAAATAATAAGTCTACATTTCACTAATCCAAATATATAATTTTTAGAACCTGGTTTACCTGAAAATATGTACAGCAAAATATGGTCAATATTCATTTTCACCAATGCTTATAAACTTTAAAAGTTAAAAAATAAAATGTGTGGCAAGGGAAAGAAAATCCAGCTGGTGACATTACACCAGGAATAAGGGAAGCAGGCGGGGGAGAGAGAGAGAGAAGAGAGAGAGAGAGAGAGAGAGAGAGAGAGAGAGAGAGAGAGAGAGAGAGAGAGAGAATGAATCTTGCCTGGAACAAAATATATACCAAAAAGAGAGACCCCAAATGACCAAACTTCTCTATCCTCATCCTACCTGCCTATAATTACCATCTATTAATTCCTATTAGGGGATTAATGTACCGAGTTTATTAATGTTGCCATAACCCAGTAATTTCACTCTGGCATTTTCTCTTACATGATCTTTTGGTGACCCCTAATATCTAAATCTTAACAGAGGGTAGACCAATCAAAGAGGTTACTCCAACTATACATTCTACAAAAATATAGAAGGTATGCAGGTTTAAAGGCTATTCAGGATATGGAGTGTTAACACACAATAGAGCCTATACATGTGAAAGATGTTACACACACTTAGTTGTACTCAGATCAGAGACTTATAGGCAATATTGGCTATGCAAATCCTAGAGGTTTAAAAGGTCATAGAGCATAATCAAGATGCAGAGGCTATGCTGACCTTAGAAGATACTATGGACATACAGATTACCCAGGTCATAGAGGCAACATTATAAAACCTATGAAAATTATATGGGTTGCTCAGGCAATAAAGGATATGAAGTTCATAGAGGCTAAACTTGTCAGAAAAGAAGCTCAAGTGATAAAGCCTACACAACTTATAGAGAATACATAGTTCAAAGAGAAAATTTTAATCATGGGGCATCTGCAATCACAGCGGTTATGGAGACCATAGAGGTTACACAGATCATTTAATATACTCAGGATATACATAATATGGGTTTTGCATGCAACATAATTTATGCTGGCCATAGGGGCTTGGTTGGTGATAGATTCAAATCCAGTCTTACATGTGTCCACTAAGTTTATTTAGACTAATACATCCCAAGAAGCTATGTGAATCATTTAGGTTTGTCACAGTTTAAAGACTACTCGAGTCTTAGAACAAAACTGTCATAGAAGCTATGAAATTCATTAGGGTACAGTGAGATCATTTAGTCTCTTCATTCCAGAAAATGTACACAGGTCATCGAGACTGTTCAAGAATGATATGGTAATCAGTCCTTAGATGTTATAGGTGTCAAAGAGGCTACATAGATCATCAGTACAACTCTGACTTTTGCTACTACAATGGTCACAGAGTTTATTCAAATCCTCGAGACTATGGAGGTTTTCTACACATAGAGTATACATACACATGCCATAGTGATTTTACATGCCATACACAATAAACAAGTCATGTTGTGGGGGCGTCTGGAATTCCATCCAGTGCTTGACTAAGATCCTCTGGAGGATGTTTGCAAAGGCTCATTCTAAAGGGAATTGCCAGAGCATGGTGTTTTTTCTGCTGTGTTTTTCTGATAATATATTACTCATTTCAGTCTGAACGGATTGCTTAAGGGGACGAGGGGATTACAAAAAAAATTACAGAAAATATTACCTACAATCTGAAATACAATGGGTCTTTACCACTAACAAAGTTAAAAATAATTTTGCAACCATGCAATGAGTCCCTGAAAGCCTCTGGAGAAAATAGATATAGGTCTACCTTTGTCTCCAACAGGCTGGTTAAATTCTAACAATGGTGGTGGGGTAAAAGAATAAGGTTTCACAACATTCCTTCCTTCCTACAAAGAATAGGTCACCCCTATAATAAACATTGGTGCACAATGCCCTGTTCTGGAAAAAAAGAGCTACATAAGACAATGTAATTTATTCAATAAAAAAACTTGGCCATGACAACCACTGCAACCACTGCCCTCCTGTAGCCCTTAACTCAGCAATTTAGATATTAACCAGATGGACCTAGTAGAGATGGTCACATGAGATTAATTGTCTATCGCTTTAACCATGAGAGTAATAAGAATAGTCTTAGGTCACATAGAGTTTAGATATTAAGGAAATAAATACTGTATTAGCTCATTGACGTAGTTAGATATTCCTAAAACAATTGTGATTAGGTAAGGATAATCTGTAAGGTTACTGTTTTCTCATAATCTTTCTGTTCCTTTTTAAAAACAATTTCTGCCTATGCTTTGGAAACTTCTTTAATATTAACCACAAGACTGACATTATAACCTGAAGAAAAAATGTATATAAACCCAGCCTTCCCCAGAATAAAGTGGGAGTGATTGCACCAGAACTAGACTCTGTGTCTTTCATTCTGCATCCATTGCCAATGCTGTCTCCCCACTCCCCGTTTTCCTGTGTGGAACCCATGGACTCCTGCTAGGGCTGGACCACGGCATCATGTAAACTTGTCAGGCTATTGAGACTACTCAAATAATTAGGGTCATTCAGGTCATATAGCACATTCAGGTCATAGAGACTACTCGGATCATAGTATCTGCTAGGTAATAAATGTTACTCAGGTCATTTAGGCTATTCAAGCCATAAATGCAATGCAGATCTTAGTGTCTGCATAGGAACTAGAGGATATTCATGTCATGGAGGCCATGCTGAGGTCATCGAGGCTATAGAGGAATAAAGTTTTCAGGTGTTTATATATACTCAGGCCATAGAATATACACAGGACTAGTTGCTGTGCATGTCAAGCACACTAATGAATTACCATTTTGTATAGGTAATAGAAGATATGTAGTTCAGAGTCAACTCAGTCCTTAGGGGATACAAAGATCCCAATGGATACTGAACAATATAGGCAACTTAGGTCTTTTAGACAACTCCAGTCATACAAGCTATACAGGTAATAGATGCTGCCTGGGACAAAGATTCTAATCTGGTCATACATACTATGGTCACTGAGGCCATAGAAGTTTGTGTGTTACTGAAATTTTGCAGGGCACATCTATACATATAACATTCAGCTTAAGCATAACCTATATGTTCTTCATTACATAAAATTTACACAGGTCATAGAGAATATTAAGTCTATCTTGGAAACTTGGATCTTAAATTCTACTTAGATGTTAGAGGCTGCACAGATTATAATGGTTAGGATTGTCATAGAGTTTCTGCTGCTCATGAAGGCAATGCAGGTCTTAGAGGAATTCTGATCTCAGAGGATACTGAGTTCCAAGGTGCTACTCAAGTCATGGAGAATTCACAGGTAATGTGTCCTACTCACAAGTCCTAGAAACTACTAAGAGCTACTAAGTCTGAGCAAGATACAAAAGACATAGAGACTATGTAAGTCAAAGATTCTAATCTGGTCATAGATGCTACACAAGACTTACATGCTTGAAAATATATACAAGATACTCATGTCATAGAAGTTATATAGGGCACAGATGATACTCAGGCATTAGGGTTTATAAGTCATAGAATATTACCCATGCTATGACACTTATAAAGGTATAAGAACTGAACAGATCATAGAAGTTTAAGATGCTATCTCAGTTCTAGAGACCACTCAGACCTAGAAGATAAGCAGGTTACTGAAGTGATTCAGGCACTAAGGACTATATAGCTCATAGAATCTCTACAGGTTATATATATATATATATATATAATGCCATTCAGAAAGTCTACTCTGGTTATGGAGACTATGTTAAGTCACAGAGATTATGTTTTCATAGATGATACTGAGTTTCAAGGTAATATTTAGGTCATGAAGTGTATGGAGTTATTACAGGTCTCTGCAGACACAGATGCTACATATGTCATAGGGGCTACTCAGGACTTAGGGACTTCATATGTATAAAAGCTGTGCAAGTCATCAAGGCTAAATATTACAGAGTGTACTCAGAATTTAAATGCTACCTAGGTCATAGAGGCTACTCATATTCCAGAGTATATGCAAATCATTTAAGCTACTAAGGTAACTAAGCTATTCTGACCAGAGTTGCTACACACATAAAAGAAACTTTGCAGTGAATGGATACTTTGATGGGCATAGAGGCCACAGAGATCATAGGGGTTCAAAAGTCATCTAGTTTATTCAAACCATAGAGGAAGCACTAGTCATTTAGGCTATTTTAGCCATAAAGGTGAAAAAGGTCACAATGTGCATGCCATAGAGGATACTTAGTCCATATCAAAAAGATGGCATGAGGGTATCTCAGGAATTGGCAAGATCACACTTAACTCAGACCCAAGAGTACTAATTTAAAAATTCCTTTGAGAGGACACCATGGAGACCCTGCTTATGAGGAGACTATGGATATTTTTTCACCATGCCCAGTCATTCAAAACATTCATAACTTTGTACAGCTGCAGTCCCAGGATGATTTGCTACTGCCTGAGATTCTGCAGAACTTGACATCAATATTGTTGTTCTGATTCTGCATGAATGTAATTTGATGGAGTTAGAGGATCATGGAGGCTTCCATTGAGATCTCAGTGGGAAACCTGGGAGACCAGGCAAAAGATACACTCTGCTGAATGCTTCTGGGAGGGTGATGTGTGTACATATGAAAAGAAACAGAAATTTAGGTGAGAACTACCAAGATTAAAAAATGCTCATAATATGAAACATCTATTTAGGAAAGCTGCAAAAATTGAATAAGAACCATGGCAAGAGAGAGGCCTTATAAGTTGCAAAAAGGAAGGCTATCCTGTAGAAGCTGCACAGTTCTTTGGAGAGAACACCATAATGTCATGTGTCCCAGATTCTGGATGTGGAATTATGGTCTTGTTTCTCAAGATGGATTTTAGTCTTTTTGGACTGGGAACCAGGGTTTGAACTCAGGGGCACTCAAACACTAGAGCAACATTTCCAGCACTATTTTGCATTTTCTTTAGAGACAGGGTCTCTCTGAGATGCTTAGTGCCTCTCCATTCCTGAGGCTGCTTCTTAACTCACAATCCTCCTTCCTTAGTCTCCCATGCCTCTGGGATTAAAGGCATGCACCACTGTGCCCAGCTCTTAGTCTTGTTTTGGTCCTGTCCTTTCCTTAGTTTTGTTTTGGTCTCAAGTTTCTTTATATATTGCTGTATCTCCCTTGTTGAATGTAAATGTTTTCTCTGTGTCATTATATACTGGATATATGTAAATGGATTTGGTTTTTACTGCAGGGCATGCTGAGGGTACATCTTGAGGCTCAGTAAACTTTGAACTTGGAATGCTGAAGCTAGTAAGAATATGCAGACTCCAGGAAATTGACCGGAAATACTTTGCATTGTGAGAAGGGTATAAGATTGTTGGGGGTCAAGAATAAAATCATTTACTCTAGAAGACCATAAGACTATGCAGGTCTTTGACACTCATAGAGGCTATGAATGTCATACAGACTATCAAATAAATAGATGCTAAACAGGCCATTGAGGATACTCAATGTAGATTCTGTTTAATTTTTTGTATTTATTTATTTCAGTTATACATGATGGTAGAATGTATTTTGACATATCATACATATGTAGTTTATAACTTCCCATTTTTTGTAGTTGTATATGATATGGATTTAGACTGACCATGTATTCATATATGAACAGAATTAAATTATTTCTGATTTATTCTACTGTGTTCCCAATTCCATCCCTTTTCCCAGCCTTTCACTACCTCCTGTCCAATTTGTGGAAATTTCATTCCTCCCTCTCTCCCTAATTTTATTCTCCTTTATGAGTGAGTAATTGTCATTTTTTTTGTGTGTGTATCACATTTTCTTTATTCATTTATCTGCTGAAGGCCACCTATGTTGGTTCCATAGCTTTGTAAACCTTGATGTGGCCAGGTCACTTATTGTATGCTGATTTAAGTCCTTAAGTCCTTTGGGTATATGCTTAGGAGTGGAATATCTTGGACAAACATAGGTTCCATTCTGTTTCCTGAGGAAGAAACATACTAAAGTGTGCTTCCACAGATTTGGAATCTCAGCAGCATTTATTGGTGTACCTTTTTCCAACATCTTTGACAATATTTACTGTTTTGTGTATCCTTTATAGTTGCCATTCTGACTGAAGTGACTTGGAATCTCAGTGTATTATTAATTTTCAATTCTCTAACTGCTAGACACTTTGAAGAGATTTTATTATATTTTTTACATTCATATTTTTGTAAAGTACATTTTCAGTTCCTTTGCCATTTATTTATTGGGTTATTAGTTGTTTTGTTAAGATTTTTCAGTTCATTTTATATTCTGAGGTTAATGCTCTATCTGACGTGAAGAAGGTAATGGTTTTCACCTACTCTCTAGGTTCTCTGTACATTTTTTTATTGTTGAAAAGAAGCTAATTATTTTGATAGCATCACATTTATTGATATCTGATGTTAGTTTTCAAATTTTAAGCATTTTGCTGAGTAATACAGTTCCTAAGCTATATGATAAAGATTTGGGCCTGGTTTTTATTCTAGTAGGACAAGGGTCTCTATTTTAATGCCTACAACCTTGATCCATTTTGAGTTGGGTTTTTTTCAGGGTGAGATATATGGATCACATTTTATTTTATTATATAAATATTTCCAATTCTTTCAGCACAATTTTTCAAAGAGGCTATTTTTCTCCAACATATGTTTATGATATCTTTGTCTTTTATGAGATAAATATGTTCACACGAATTTGTCTCTGTGTCTTCTATTAAGAACCATTCATGTCTGTTTTTGGTACCAATACCAGGCTTTTTTGTTACTATAGGTCTGTAGTATAATTTAAGATTTGGTATTGTGATGCATCCTGCTTCACTTTTCTCAAATATTTCTTTGGTTACTCTGTTTTCTTATTTTTCTACATAAATTTCATGAGAGCTTTTTCCACTTACATGAAAAATGTCATTGGAGCTTTCAAATGAATTGCTTTAGATCTTTTGGTACTATGGCAAACATGATAATATTATTTCTGCCTAGGCAAAAAACGTGGAGTATCTTACAAACTTCAATTTCCTTTAGTGTTCTCTAGCTTTCATTGTAGAGGTCTTTCACGTCTTTTGTTAGATAGATTCCCAACGTTTTTTTGATGGTTATAGTGAATGGGAAAGGTTTTTAAATTTCTCTCTCAGATTACTCATCAGCGATGTATAGAATCTCATTGATTAATGGATGTTAATTTTACATCCTGCTACTTTGCTGAGTTGATGTATGAGGTCTAGAATCTTTCTGGCTTTTTGGTTTTCTAAATATATAATCATGTTTTTGGCAAATAGGGACAGTTTCAGGCCTTCTTTTCTTAACTGTGACCCATTAATTTATACCTTCGGTCTTCTTGCTGTGGCTAGACTTTTTGGAAATCTGTGGAGCAGAAATGGTGAAAGATGATATTCCTGTTCCTGTTTTGAGAGGAACTGCTGTGAAAATTTCTACCTTTAAAGTAATATTGGCTTTGAGTTTAGAATATAAAACTTTTACAATGTTCATGTACAGTCCTACTATCTCTATTTTTTCTACTGTTTTGAACATGAATGGATTCTGTCAAATGCTTTTTCTGCATCTGTTGAGAGAAGCAGAAGATTTATTTTTAAAATTTTATTCATGTGATGAACTGTAAGTATTGACTTCCATAGGTTGAAATAACTTTGTATCCCTGGAATGAACTCACTTGATCATGGTGCATTTTCTTTTTAATTTGTTATTTATGCAAATAGTGTCAGTATTTTATTAAGAACTTTTTCCATTATGTTCATCAGGAATTGTGGTCTGAAGTTTTCTATCCTTTATGTGTATTTGTCTGGTTTTGGTATCAGGGTGAAACTTGCTTCATAGAATGATTTGGGAAGAGTTTCTTTATATTTCATGGAAAATTTTAAGAAGGATTAGTGTTAGTTATTCTTTAATTGGTGAAACTCAGTTGAGATTTAGTGTGGTCCTCAGGTTTTCTTTTTTGATAGTCTTTTGATAATGTCCTCAATTTCTTTGCTTGAAATTAATATGTTGAATTTTCTATGTCTTTCTGGTTCAATTTGGGTAGATGATCTGTCTCCAGAAAATTGTGAATGTCTGACAGTGTATATTTTCCGAATAGCTTCTGATTATCATCTGTATTTCTGTGGTGACCATGGTGATAGTTTTTTTTTATTATTTAAATGTTAGAACTTTCAGTTATCTCTTTATCTTTATTAGCTTGGATAAGAGTTTATTTTTTTTCAAAAATGCAGGTTTGTGTTTTGTTGATTCGTAGTATGAGTTCTTTCTTTCAACTTCAATGACTATGGCTCAGATTTTATTTACTTTCTGGTCATAGATTTTAAGGTGGTCAAAAAATCCATTCTGATATTAGTGACTGCTAAGGACACTTAGGCTACTTATTTCAGAGGGGCAACTCAGATGTTTACATACTCAGTCATAAATATTATGAAGATCATAAAGTCTACATGTGCAGAGTTTTCTAAGTTATTTGGGACAACTCAGCATATAATGATGCTTGAAATTTGGAAATCTATTCATGTAATAAGTTCTACTAATGCAATAAAGTCTTGCAGGTCTCACTATTTACAAAGGATATAAGATGATAATTAGACCATATAGGCTACTCAGTTATAGATGTGATGTAAGTCATAAAACATACAATTCAAGATACCCTACAGATCATAAAATCTATTGAAGGCTTTGAGGCTTTGCAGGTCATAGAGGCTACAAAGATCAGAGAAGCTGCTTAGGATATAAAAATCTTGTGGTTAAGGGTTTTGCTAAATTCATAGAGACAACTCTGATCAAAGAAGTACACAAGCAATGGAAAGTAGTAAGTCCAAAGATAGAAGGCTGCTTATAGGAACTACTCAGGTGATTGAGTCTATGCAGCTCATACAGTCTACTCAAGTCATATAGATGACTAAACCTGTGTATATGCTATGACCTCAGAATCCACTAAATCTTTGAAACATCTTTGACCTCAGGAGTCAGTATTACCATGCAGGTCACACAGGGTTTCTAAGGTCATTTTTGTTTCTCAGGCCATAAAATGTGTACAAGTCATAGAAGTTACAAATGTCAAAGACTCTACAAAAATCACAGAGGGTTTGCAAGTCATAGGGACCTTGAAGTTCATAGAGACCACAAAGATCTAACTGGCTACTGAGATAACTTAGGTTATTAAATCATTTAGAGGGTACATAGTTCAGATATGTTACATGGACCATAGAATCTCTGAGGTCATTGAGGCTACCCAGATCAGAGGCAGGTCATGGTGGTTTCACTATTCATAGAAGTTACTCAGTTCATAGAAGATAAACAGACCAATGAGTTTACACAGTCCATGGAATCTATGCAGGTCATACAAGCATTGTGGGATACAGAGGCTTTGGTATTGATAAAATTTCTCAGTACATAGATGATCTGTTGGTTATAGAGCTAATCAGGGCAAAAAAGTTAAGTGGATCTTAGAGGTGACCAAAGGCAGAGCCTTATTTGGTCTTAAAAAATACCCAGCTCATAATTGCTTAATAAATTATAAAGACTACACAAGTCATGGAAGCAACACATATCATAGTGTCTCCATATTTCACAGAGGATATTCTATTTATAGAGGCTACTTATGTCATAGGGGGTACTAATGTAATTTAGATTCCTCATGCCAAAGAAGATAAACAGGACATAGGGGCTTCTAAGAACATTTAGAAAACTAAGCCATTAAGATTTTCAGGTCATAGAAGTACTCAATCATAGAGTTGTATAAGTTACTAAGGTCATATAATCTACTTAGACCATAGAACTTACCAAATTTATTTAGTCTGCAGAGTACACAGGACCTAACAGAACAGCTGTCATTAAGGATTTTTGTCATAAAGTTACCAATGTTATAGAAGCTAGGGAGGACTTAATAGACTGTAGGTCATAGAGACTACAGAGGTCATACTAACTAATGAGGTCATAGATATTTAAAAGTTAAAGTGGATACTAAATCCATAGGGTATATGTAGGTTATTTAGGCTAAAATGTTCTTAAATAGAAAATGGATAATGCATTGAAAAGGACCCAGTAGTTACTCAGGTCCTACAGACTGTGAAGGTAACAGGGTCTATGCAGATCAATGAAAACATGCAGGCTACTCAAGTCACTTAAGATACACCAACTTCATGTTATGAAGGTGATAGAGTTTACATAGGACATAAGAACTATGAAGAACATAAAGATTTTGCTGGTCACAGAGGCTCTTATACATTTTACACACTTGTATATATGCTACTTAAATCCTACAAGATACTGAGGACATATGGGTTACACAGGTCAGAGAACTTATGCTCTAGATAGAGGCTACTATGTAACATAGACATCATTCTGGTCATAGAGGATTAATCAGAAACATAGACAATTCACTCCATATATGATACTCAGTTCATAGAAGCTTCAGGTCATACAGGCACTTAAGACATAGAGTTTACTCAAGTTATCTAGACTGTGCAAGTCAAAGAGGTTAATAAGATGTTTTAGACTAACAGACCCATAAATGCTTATGCAGATCAGACAGGATACATAAGTCATACAGGCTACACAGTTCTTAAAATCTATGCTAGTCATAGGTCGTATACATTGCATAGAAGCTATTAGAACATAGAAACTACTCAGTTCACACAGAATAAAATCTTTATTGGGTGATTAATTTAATCTAGGCTACTTATGTCATAGATACCACTCATATCATAGATGCCAAGCAGATTACAGAAGCTGTTTATTTATAAAGACTATTTGCCCATGATTTCTAGTAAGGTAATAGAAAATATTCAGTTCATAGAGGGTACTCAACTGCTAGAGAGTATGCAGGCAATAGAAGTTTCTTAGTCCAGAGAGGCTATGGAGGTCATAGAAGCTCTACAGGTTGCAAATACAAGACATGTAGATCAAAAATTGATGAAATGTAGGTCATAGAATTTTTGAAACTTTTAGAGGCTACTTGGTTCATAGAGACTAACATAGAAGCTAATCAGATTATAGAAACTATTCAGATGATAGGGATTATAAAGGTCATATAAACTACTCATGCCATAGAGTAATCAGATTACAGAAGCTGCAAATTTGATAGAGGATTCTTAGGCATTAGAAGCTACCAAATTTATAGATGCTACCAAGATCATAGTGAATACACAGTCATAAATGACATTATGATAGTTTAGGCTACAAATATCTTAGATGGTACTCAGATCATTTAGGAAACACAATATATTCAGGATCATTCAGGATCCTCAGGTCATATGGGGTATGGAAATTGAAAGGATACTCAGTTAATAAGTGTATATTATTTATATAAGCTTTCCAGGTAACAGACTATTTTAACACAGAATTTAGAAAAATCTTCGAGTATACATAGTCATGTAGACTATGCAGGACATTGGGGCTATGCAGGGCTTAGGGCGTACTAGGTTCATTTTGGCTTCTCAGGCCATAAAGACTATTTACAACAGAAAAACTAAGCATACCATAAGTTATACTCTTGTTTTAAGGCTACTAATGCCATATGGCTCTTCTGGTCATTAAGGCAATTTAGTGCAGAAAAGGTACCTATATAATTGAGGTTATGCTGATTGTAGAGGGACTCAGGTCACATAAGATGCAAAGGACAGTGGTGTATCAAAGTTAATTATAGACATGCAGGTCATAGATGCTACAAAGGCCATAATAGTAAATTGGATATACATGATTTGATGTCATTGGGGATGCACTGCAAAGTTCATATACAGTACAAACTATGAGAACCTACAAAGATCATAGTGCCTAATGAAATAAAAAAAGAATGCTCAAGTCATAAATTCTATGAAGATTGTTGAAAAGGTGCAGGGTATGTAGTCTATACATGTCATCTTTGCTACACTAACATGAAAGAAACATAAGTGATAGCTGCTGTTTATGTCATAGAAGTGACTCATTCCATTGAAGCTATGTAGACCATAGAATATATGAGAATATATGCAAAATGAGAATGTACAGGACATAAATTCTAAGCAAGACTTAGAAATCATGTATGTCATAAGGGGTAAACAGTTCAAAGAGGAAACTAAGGTTATTGAGTGTTCACAGGAATCAAAGTCTACTAAGGCAATAGATACTAGTCATGTTAAAGAGACCTCAGGATATGGAGGATATTAAGTTCATAAGAGCAACACAAATCTTAGAGGCTATGTCTGTTGTAGTAGTATAAAAGTCATACAGGCTGTGGAAGTCTTAGAGTCTACTAGCATTATAGAAGCTACAGAGATCATAGATGGTAATATGCTTATGAAGTATAATCTATAAAAGTCAAATAACCTCCTCAAGTGATGGTGGCTACTTATGTAATAAATTCCTCAAAGATCATAATGGCTACTAAGACCTTAGGTGTTACTTAAGTCATTTAGGTAGTAGGGCTATAAAAGTTATGCAGATTATTAAGAACAAACTGTCCATAGAGCATACTGAGGCCACAGGGACTATGCAGGTCATAGAGTCTACTCGATCATAGATGTTAGTAAGTTCATGGTGGCTATTGAGGTAAAATAGGATACTGAAATCATTCAGATTACTCAGATCATAGAGGTAGCTATGGTCATAAAGACTATGTTTTCCAGATCATAGAGATATTCATAAAACCTAAAACAGTTCACAAATATTACACATGTTATTGAGGTTACTGAGTTCATAGAGATTACTCAGTTCATAAAGGGTTAACAAAATATAGAGTCTATGAATTTCAATGGATCAACTCAGATCATATAAACAACATAGGAGCCAAACGTGAATTAGGTCATGGAGATTATGCAGGTCAAAGGGGCAACTAAGTTCATTTGAACTACTCAAGCCATAGAGAGCATGTGGATGACAGAGGTAATGTTTTGTACAGAGACAACACATGTCCTAGAGGCTACTCAGGTGATACAACCTACTCAATCGCAGAGGGTGAAGAAGTCATAGAAGTTCCTGGGATCAAAGAGACTATGCAGGTTATATTACCTATACATGTTATAGAGGCCACTCAGATAATACAAGTATCATGGGATGACATGTGTACAGATTTACAGGCTAAGCAGGATTTACAGGCAATAAAACTTTGTAAGGTCATAAGGCCTATAAAGGTCATAAAGTCTACTCAGTTCTTGAAGTCTACACAGGTCACAAAGCTTAAGCAGGTCATAAATGTCCATAACTTTGCATAGCTCATAGAGGCTATCATGGTCACAGAGACTATTCAGTATGTAGAGGATACTCAAGGCAAAATTGGTACACACAAAATAGGGAGTAGTCAGACAACATAGTCTATGCCATGTGAAGGTTTACTCAGATCTTAGAAGATGTTCAAGCCATAGGAGATATACAGGTTTTAGAGACAATGCAGGTCAGAGATGTTAGTTAGGTCACATCTTCTATACAGGTCTCAGAGTGAAACCAGATTTCATGGAGTTTGGAGAGATCACAGGTTTTGCTGGTCATATGTGTTACTCAGTTCAAAGAGGCCACTCAGATCACAGAGTACAGAGGAAACAGATATTTTGCAGGCCACAGATGCAATGCAGGTCATCAGAGTTACTCAGTTCATAGAGGCTATACAGATCATGTTGGCTACTCAGGTCTAGTGTAGTAAAATAAACTACACCAAAGATGCTACTCAGGTCAAGAGTCACTCAGCAAAAAGAGGATATGCAGGCTGAAGAAGCTTCTCAGACCATATATGCTACTGAAGTCATTAATCTACTTGAGATACAAGGCAACATATGGCATAGAGTTTATGCTTCTAATAGGAGACTCAGGTCATAAAATTGCCTCAGGCCATAAGGTTATTCAGAACATAGAGCATGTATAGATGATAGACTATATGCAGGTCAAACAGATTATTCAGGCAATGGAAGCAATGCAGTCCATAGAGGCTATTCTCCCAATAGAGGCTATGCAGGTCATAGGTGATACAAAGGTCATAGACACTACGTAGATCATAGACACCCTGCAGGTAGTATATAACCTCAGTTTATAGAACATTTCATATGATTTTGGCAACTCAAGATAAGGGCTATATCAGTCATAGAGGTTTCACAGGTCATAGAAACCTCTTTGGTTATATGGGTTGCTAACGCCATTTACATTACTCAGACCATTTGGGTCACATAAGTCCAAGAGGATAAAATGGTCAAAAAGTTCTCTTTAGTTAATTGAGGCTGTCAAGACCACAGAGGTTATGCAGGTCATAAAGTTTGTGCTAACTATAGAGGCTACTCAAGTCATAGAGACTGCTATACCATGATATTTACACAGGCCAAAGGAAATATTCATCCAGTAGAGGCTTCCCATTTCTTTTTTTTTTATTGTAAACAAATGGGATACATGTTGTTTCTCTGTCTGTACATGGCGTAAAGGCATACCATTTGTGTAATCATAAATTTACATAGGGTAATGTTGTTTGATTCATTCTGCCATTTTTCCCTTCCCCTCCTCCCCTCCCACCCTTCCCCTCCATCTATACAATCCTTCCTTCCTCCATTTCTGCCCCCCTCCCTAAACCCAACTCCAACCCCAACACTAACCCTTCCCACCCCCCATTAAGTGTCATCATCCACTTATTAGCGATATCATTCTTCCTTTGGTTTTTTGAGATTGGCTTATCTCACTTAGCATGATATTCTCCAGTTTCATCCATTTGCCTGCAAATGCCATAATTTTATCATTCTTTATGGCTGAGTAATATTCCATTGTATATATATACCACATTTTCTTTATCCATTCATCAATTGAAGGACATCTAGGTTGGTTCCACAATCTGGCTATTGTGAACTGAGCAGCTATGAACATTGATGTGGCTGTATCTCTGTAATATGCTGATTTTAAGTCCTTTGGGTATAGGCCAAGGAGTGGGATAGCTGGGTCAAATGGTGTTTCCATTCCAAGTTTTCTAAGGAATCTCCACACTGCTTTCCAGAGTGGCTGCACTAATTTGCAGCCCCACCAGCAATGTAAGAGTGTACCTTTCTCCCCACATCTTCGCCAACACCTGTTGTTGCTTGTATTCTTGATAATTGCCATTCTAATTGGGGTGAGATGGAATCTTAGGGTGGTTTTGATTTGCATTTCTCTTATTACTAGAGATGTTGAACATTTTTCCATATGTTTGTTGATTGCTTGTATATCTTCTTCTGTGAAGTGTCTATTCATTTCCTTAGCCCATTTGTCAGTTGGATTATTTACATTCTTGGTGTAGAGTTTTTTGAGTTCTTTATAGATTCTGGAGATTAGCGCTCTATCTGAAGTATGATTGGCAAAGATTTTCTCCCACTCTGTAGGCTCTTTCTTTGCATTGCTGATAGTTTCCTTTGCTGAGAGAAAGCTTTTTAGTTTGAATCTATCCCAGTTATTAATTCTTGCTTTTATTTCTTGTGCTATGGGAGTCCTGTTGAGGAAGTCTGGTCCTAAGCCGACATGTTGAAGCTCTGGACCTACTTTTTCTTCTATAAGATGCAAGGTCTCTGGTCTGATTCTGAGATCCTTAATCCATTTTGAGTTTAGTTTCGTGCATGGTGAGAGATATGGGTTTAGTTTCATTCTGTTGCATATGGATTTCCAATTCTCCCAGCACCATTTGTTGAAGAGGCTATCTTTTCTCCATTGCATATTTTTGGCCCCTTTGTCTAGTATGAGAAAATTGTATTTATTTGGGTTTGTGTCCGTGTCCTCTATTCTGTACCATTGATCCACCTTTCTATTTTGGTACCAATACCATGCCATTTTTGTTACTATTGCTTTGTAGTAGAGTTGAAGATCTGGTATTGCGATACCCCCTGCTTCACTCTTTCTGCCAAGGATTGCTTTAGCTATTCTGGGTTTTTTATTCTTCCAGATGAATTTCATAATTGCTTGCTCTATTTCTGTAAGGTACATCATTGGGATTTTAATTGGAATTGCATTGAATCTGTATAGCACTTTTGGTAGTATGGCCATTTTGACAATATTAATTCTTCCTATCCAGGAACATGGGAGATCTTTCCATCTTCTAAGGTTTTCTTGAATTTCTTTCTTTAGTGTTCTGTAGTTCTCATTGTAGAGGTCTTTCACCTCTTTTGTGAGATTGATTCCCAAATACTTTATTTTTTCCAAGCTATTGTGAATGGGGTAGTTTTCCTAATTTCTCTTTCTGAAGATTCATCGCTTATATATAAAAATGCCTTAGATTTATGTGCATTGATCTTATATCCCGCTACTTTACTGAATTCACTTATGAGATCTAAAAGTTTTCTGGTGGAATTTCCTGGTTCCTCTAAGTATACCATCATATCATCAGCAAATAGGGATAGTTTGAGTTCTTCTTTTCCTATTCGTATCCCTTTAATTTCTTTGGTCTGTCTAATTGCTCTGGGCTAGAGTTTCAAGGATGATATTGAATAGAAGTGGTGAAAGAGGGCATCCCTGCCTTGTTCCAGTTTTTAGAGGGAATGCTTTCAGTTTTTCACCATTAAGAATAATATTAGCCATGGGTTTAGCATAGATGGCCTTTACCATGTTAAGGAATGTTCCCACTATCCCTATTTTTTCTAGTGTTTTGAGCATGAAGGGGTGCTGTATTTTATCAAATGCTTTTTCTGCATCTATCGAAATAATCATGTGATTCTTGACTTTAAGTCTATTGATATGGTGAATGACATTTATTGATTTCCTGATGTTGAACCAACCTTGCATCCCTGGGATGAAACCCACTTGATCATGGTGCACTATCTTTTTAATATGTTTTTGTATGCGATTTGCTAAAATTTTGTTGAGAATTTTTGCGTCGATGTTCATTAAGGATATTGGTCTGAAATTTTCTTTCCTCGATGTGTCTCTGTCTGGTTTAGGAATCAGGGTAATATTGGCTTCATAGAATGAGTTTGGGAGAGTTCCCTCCTCTTCTATTTTCTGGAATACTTTGAGAAGTATTGGAATGAGTTCTTCTTTAAAAGTTTTGTAGAACTCGGCTGAGAACCCATCTGGACCTGGACCTTTCTTTGTTGGAAGGCTTTTGATGACTTCTTCTATTTCATTACTTGAAATTGGTCTATTTAAATTGTGTATGTCCTCCTCGTTCAGTTTAGGCAATTCATATGTCTCTAGAAACCTGTTGATGTCTTCGAAATTTTCTATTTTGTTGGAGTATAGATTTTCAAAATAGCTTCTAATTATGTTTTGTATTTCAGTCGTGTCTGTTGTGATATTTCCTTGTTCATTCTGAATTTTAGTGATTTGGGTTTTCTCTCATCTTCTCTTTGTTAGTGTGGCTAAAGGTTTATCAATTTTGTTTATTTTTTCGAAGAACCATCTATGCCCCAAACAGTGGCTCATCCATGTATGTGAAACAAATCCTTCTCAATTTTAGAAACCAAATAGACCATAACACAATAATACTAGGTGATTTTAACACGCCTCTTTCACCACTGGACAGATCTTCCAAACAAAAATTGAACAAAGAAACCATAGATCTCAATAACACAATCAATAATTTAGACTTAACAGACATTTATAGAATATACCATCCAACCAAGAGTGAATACACTTTCTTCTCAGCAGCACAGGGATCCTTCTCTAAAATAGACCATATATTATGCCACAAAGCTAATGTCAGCAAATACAAGAAGATAGAGACACTACCTTGTATTCTATCAGATCATAATGGATTGAAGTTACAAATTAATGAAAGAGTAAAAAACAGAAACTACTCCAACACCTGGAGATTAAACAATATGCTACTATATGATGAATGGATAACAGAAGATATTAGGAAGTAAATTAAAAAATTCTTAGAGGTAAACGAGAACAAAGAAACATCATATCAAAATCTCTGGGACACTATGAAAGCGGTACTTAGAGGAAGATTTATTTCATGGAGCGCATTTAATAAAAGAAATAAAACTCAAAAAATAAATGACCTAACACTACAGCTCAAAGCCCTAGAAAAAGAAGAACAGACCAACACCAAAAGTAGTAGAAGACAGGAAATAGTTAAACTGAGAGCTGAAATCAACGAAATTGAAACGAAAGAAACAATACAAAAAATTGACAAAATAAATAGTTGGTTCTTCGAAAAAATACACAGACTTTCTTAGCACTTACTTAGACCCTCATGTAATTCATCACACAAGCACTTTCTTACCCAGAAACATTTCCTTTTTCCTTTTACTAAATATGTTTCCATACCCAGAACCTTTTATTTTCTCTTTCCTATTTGTTGACCCCTTTTTGTTCACATTCTGAAACAACTCTTATGAAATTTCTGAATTTAGATAAATTACTCTATTTTAATAAGATTAAATATTTTGTTGTTTATAGTACTCTAATTGGAACACAGTTAAACTTTTGGGACCCTTTGTATATAGAATTGCACTTGTTAGGACATAACTCTTAGTAACATTGTTTTTAGTTTAGTGATGACACAAAGCAAGTTTAAACCCTTTTATTTACCAACCTAACCTATGAAAACACCAATAATGTTTAAGTATGTTACCCCATGTAATTTAAGGAGTTAAAAGTACTTGATGTTATTTAACAATTAGCATTTTAACTTTGTAAATTAATCAGATGTCTCTACAAACACATTTGAGTAATCCCATACATGTTAACTCTAATTCACTTATTCTGTAAAAACCAAGAAATCAGACAAGTGTCCTGAACAGTATTTGCTGTCTCTTTCCTGTTGAAGAAAAGTCCTAGAAACAATTGATATTAGACATTTTATTAACATCAATATTTTATTAGATTGACCACCTACAGACTTGTGAGTTATTTTCAAAGACATTTTACTTTCATTAGTTTACCCAATTTGAATTGAATCTTTAAATCATGTGAATTAAAAGTATTTGGATACATTTTTAAATTTTAATTTTAGGAGCGCTCAGTTTTGATACAGACAAACATGACATCACACAGCATGACATACAAATAACACAAAATCAAAGGCCTTGTAACTTTATAGGTGAATCTCCATTGCAATGTAACAGATGTTCAAAAACTCTAGTTGAATAAAAAATATAACTGATCAAAAAATCATGAGCTCAAAAAAATATAGAATTAAAAAAAAAAACAAGAGTCCTGGAAAAATGATACGGCCGTTAATTACTTCAGTAAAGCACCATAAAATTTACTTTTGCTGGAGTTTAGGTAAGGCTCTTTTTACTTTTTTTCCTTTGGGTTTGAGACCGCTCTCCTACTGAGCCTTTAGGCTTCCTATTTACATTTCAATGTAAGCCTTGACTGAGATCTGGAAGGATCTAACAGGTTTTAACAGAAACCTTGTGTCTAGGGCATTTTAGTCATTTCATTAGGACAGGTTGGATGTCAAAGAAAATTATGAGACCTTATTTTCCATTTCTTTTGAGAATGAAGCTACTTTGCTAAGTTCCTCACTGAGATATGCCATTGGTTATTGAGTTGCCTATGACTGCCTATCCAGGATATATTTTCCCCTTTGTGACAAACAGGTTAAATCTTGCTTCATAGGTAAGTTGAGGACAGGAGCTTGAAGTAAGGCCCCTTCCTGGGGCAGAATATTGTTCTATGGTGGCTATTTCCTGTAGTATTGAACCTGTTGATGACATAATTAAGCTTTATTTTTTGAGATCTTATAATTCCTATTAGCTAAGAAGCTTAGGAGTTCTGCAATGGCCTTTTGATATTCCTCCTGGGTGGAGACACATAAAGGATGTCATTTACTTATTGGAGAACAATCACAGATGTTTTATCTCTGAATTTTGCTAAGTCCTTAGCTAAGGTTTGTCCGGAACAGGTGAGGGCCATCTAAATCCTAAGGCAATACTGTCTAGGTTAGTTGAGATACAGTATCTGGTTCCTCAAAGGCTAACAGAAATTGCCATTCAGAGTCTAGCATAAACAGGAAAAGCCATCTTTTAAATCTAACTTAGTAAACCAAGCAGCAGTTGGAATCCAAGATAAAAGTGTATGAATTAAGAACTACAGGGTGGGGGAAATTACTGCTTCATTATTCTAAGGTCTTGGACTAGGTAGTTTGCTTTTTAACTCCTAAAATGGGCAAATTGCATGGACTATTGCAAGGCATTAAAAGTTTCTATCAGTTTGAATGATCTTTAGTAAGTCCTTTTTCTTGCCTATATGTTCCCTTTTCTTTCCTTTGATGTTTATTAAAAATGGAAGATGCAAGCTGGAGAAGATCATCTGAGGATTGACCAGGGCCACGTGCCAATTTTGAAATTTCCTCTAAATATTTGGGGCTGACTAAATGATAAATTTATACTTTAAAAGTAGGTGGCCCTTTATGGATTCAGGATTCAGAGTGGTGTGCTTTCTTATTGCTTTCCTAAGTCTCTCCATGAAAATAGCAGGACTTTCCTGAAGGCTGCATAATAGTTTTTTTACGCATCCTACTCATTATTTGAATCCCAGTTAGGATGGCTTCTGGGAACTGCCTGTGCTCTAGATGGTTAATAGCATAATTTTCCAGGTGAGGTCAAATACCTGGCATAAGTTTTGAAACATCTCAATATTTATTAGGATACTCCAAAAGCCTCCTTAAATTTTTGTCTATCTTAAGTTGGGAGGGTTCCCTCAATTTTCCTCCCTTAGTGGGCGATTCCTCAAGACTTTTTCCTCTCATGGTAGAGATTATGGCTGTCAAGCATGGTAACATATGAAAGGCACTTTTCTTGATCACTTGTAATTTAGCAGTATGCAGGCTAGTGGTGAACCTGGCAATACTGTTGAGAGAGAAGCTCCCTTCTGAGTTAGAAGTATTAGGGACGTCTCCCTAACTTCGAGCTTCCTTACGGTCCAGAAAAACCCGTCTCTCACCACCTGGCTTTGCCAAAGTTATTTCTGGCCTTCTTTGGCAAAGTGCGAGGGTCCTAGTTTGCCCTGTGCTAGAGACCCTGGGAGGATTCAGACTTAAGTGCATTACTGCTTTCCTCCTGCCACTATAAACTCCTAATTATGAAAAATGATGACAAAAGTAAAAAGTGTGCCTTTTACCTATCTTCTTGCCCTGTAGACTAAAGGAATCTCCGGAGGGTGAGGGGACATCTATTGGTTGTTAGGCGTATAATGCCCTTTGCTTGGAGGATCTCACGGGAGGGGCTTTTAAATGCCTCCCTCTTGCAGCTTAAAGAGAACACAGTGAGCACATTTAAGCATGGGAACAGTAATGGGGAGACTGTAGTGTCTAGACTAGTGAAGGCTAACTATGTGAACAAAGGGAACCTGGGCATTTTCATACTAATCATCCCAGGCCTTAATCCTACAGCTTGAATTCCTAATGTCTGACTGGCAAGGGAAGGGGAGCATCCAGGAGGGAGTGGATGTGCGGGAGTGTTGTGCACTGTATGGCCCATACGGAGGCAAAGGTGATTGGCGCTTTCCCTCAGTGCCATTGTCTACCGATCAGCCTGGATACCCTTCAGGGCTGTCGGGAGGGGGAGTCTGGAGAAGGAACCTTTGGGGTCCACCCAAGAGTAGCCCGGGCCGAGAACCCCGCAGTTGCTCCAACCCTTCCTCCACCTCCACGCATCCTGGGCAGATCAGGACTAGGGACACTGTGTACTTGCGGCAATTGCGCTCCGGGCCTGGACAGAAAAGTAGGAAATGGCTTCGGCACAGTCCAACATGCCTACAGAGCAGGGGATTGGAACTTGCCTGGGCCGGGAAACCTCTCACCCGAGTCTTAAGAATGGCGGCTGCACTAACTGCATTTAAGTAGCCGACGGGTGCCCATTTTGCCCTCCAAAAATAAAGATACAGAAAGAAAGATGCACCTCAAACAGATGTGGGGTGCGTGGAGAGAGAAGCTTACTTACCTTGGCGTAAATCTCGGTGGGACCTCCAAATCTGATACCGCCGTTTACCGGTGACAAGTTCTGCTTCTTCTAATGTTGAAGATTAAGCACTAGAGAAGCACGCCAAGGCAAGCATATTAAGCAGGTTTATTTAAAGGGAATAATACAGACTTCTCCTGGCAGGGAGAAGGGGGCCATGGCTGATGTTCTAAAGTCCCAAGAAGTGAGCGCACCCTACATCTTTTATAGGTTAAAGTCTCTTTTGTTCCCCAGTTTTCTCCCCCCTTATCTCTCCTTCCTGCCTTCGTGACTAGGCCTGGTTTTGCATTAGGTGAGAAGCCATGGGCAGGGGGAGGGCCAAGGTGATTCAGGCAGATAAGGGCCCAGGGGGCATTAATTAGCATCTCCTTGTTTGCAGTCCTTGATAAAGGCAGGTAAATTTGGTAATCAATGGGCTCCGGAGATCTTTGACATTCCATTCTTCCAGGGGCAGTCTCCAACTTCCAAAGGGAGATGGCTTCATGGCTTCATTTCCTCGAATTGACCCGATTTCCTATTTCTACACTAACTACCTGTCCTTAATTCTGGCTTCAACATTATAATCCTCAATGTGTACGTCTCAAAAACATGAGGCTACAACTGAAGAAACAGCAGGAAAAATAGATGAATCCACTCTCATGCTTGGAATTTCAACACCCCTTTAAAAGAAATGGAAAGTTGAGAAAAGCAAGAGAAAATTTTGATGAAATAGGTAAAACACAAAACCATCAATCAACTGAATATAATTGATAGCAATAGACTACTTCTTCCAATGACAACTGAATACACATTCTCAAGCTCATATGGAATAGTCATCACATAAAGACCACACTCTGCCATGAAAAAAAAAAAAAACATTTGAACACATTTAGATAGTGGTGATGGGTGTACAACACTTTTTTATTTTGAATTGCACATAATTGCACAATTTAAAATGGTTAAAATTGTGAATCTTACATTATGTAAATGTTATCACCCTAAAAACATGTAAATAGAAGGAAAAAAAAAGATAGTAAGCAGCCAGACTGGTGAAGCTGAGCAGAATTATTCTCATTGTGGCTCTTTCCTGGTATCAGAATGAAAACAAACCCAAAGAAGCCTGGGAAATAATCTAGCACAATGAAGACTTAAGACTGAGAAGAGTTATTTGTAATTATAACATGATGTCAATGGGATCAAAATGTAGTTTTCTGTGTTTACTAAGAGATGCATGCCTTTGTTAAATGACCAGTAGTGGCCCTGAGGAGGAGCACCTATACTATCAGTCACCATGTATATGGAGAAAGGCAGGTTCCATCCATTAGCAATGTCTAAACTTGAGCCATGTCTTGAAAATTAGTCTAGAAGTGTATTCACATAGCAAGCTGTAACCCATTACTGGATTATGAAATCAATTTAGTGGGTCATTATCATCATTTTTGAAGAACACTAAATAGGGTATTAAAAATGAGTGAATTAAATATTTTCTGAAGCACGGGTAGTCAGTTATGCTTCTCTGGTTTTAGTTACAAATATGTATATTTGTATTAAGTGAAAGTATGTTTTTTTTCCAAATTCTAGTCAAAAAAAGATTCTGAAAAACAAATTAATCTACACTAGTTAGTAAAGAATCAGTTGCACTTTATTAATATTACATTGGTATAAAATGATCTATTAATTTCTTCTTTAATTAGCATAAAATTATACTTTTATTCATACATATTGTAAGAAACCCACAAAAACCATGCTGGACATGGGAATTGACATGAGGGTTTATTAAGGAAACAGAGTGTCTCCCTGCAGGGTAAGAGAGAAAATGAGAGGAAAAGAGAGAGGGTGTGAGCAAGAAAGAGTGTGAAAAGCAAGGAGGAGAGAGAAGGAAAGTGAGTAGAAGAGAGAAAGCATGATAAAAGATGACAGGTAAGCTATCCTTAAGCACTTGAATTCCACTGGGCTAACAGGGGACCAATAATGGAGAAGGATACTTACAAACTGATTGATGAACCAATAGCTAGATAGGATGTTCATAGACAGAGTAGTTGGGTGGTGGGGAAATGACTGCAGTGGAAAGGGCAGGGGAGCAGCTTTATATTACACATATGAAAAACATTACATAGAAGTGTTGTATGATGAGGATTCTATGGCAAACTCAATGCCTAGGGTGATCCTTGGCAAAAGAAATACCTCTGCACAGGCCTCCTCTTCATCCCCCCATATTTCTCTGAAATCAAAATACCTTCATTGTCCAGCCCACCTTCTGAGAAAGTGTACTATTTAGAAGAACTAAGCTGACTCAGGACGTGGGAAGAATTCTGTCCACACCCTCAGATGAGTCCATGCACCTGAATGAAAGGCCAAGTTCATATGACCAGACCAGGGAAATCTCTAGTAAAAAGTCATCAAGATCACATTGATGATGTCTTCTTTGATGCTGTGATGCACTGGCTCTTTATTCCAGAAATGCATTCCAAGCAATCTTCCCTTCTGCAACCTTCTCTCTCCTTTAACACAAAACACCTTCTCCCTTCAAGCAACATGTGAAAATAGGAGAAACTATTTCAAATCTATACTCAATAATGAGTTTGTAATCCATAATGTATAGAATACTTTTAAACAAGAGACATATGTTAATGATATCAAGAGACAATACACAGAAAAAGTAAAATCAAATTCTAAAAAAATACTGGGAAACACACCAAAAAGAAATATATCCAATAAATCAGGCAAATCACAAACTATAAGGTCAAATATTGTACCATTATAAAAAAATACATTTATCAACTAATGTTAATGGATATGTTTAAATATAATACAAGTTACAGTATTGCATATAGAGATAACATCTGGAAATGCAGGTATGAGTTAATCAGTGGAAACTGTATTAAGGATGAGAAATTATAGGGAAAGAAAGGACAAAGTAATTTTCACTTCTAATATATATTTGAATTCTGTTTAATATGTCTTATGCCTGTAAAAGTCCACATTTGTATATGCATTTGTGGTGTATGGGTATTGAAACCAGGACCTCACAGATGTATGACAGTTGCTCTACCACAGAACAACATCCCCAACCTTATTTTACATGTCTTTAAAAAATTAAGTGGTAGTGTGGCAATGTGATTATGATAAAGTTTTATAAATAAGGGAATTCATAAACTGAAACTGAGTTTGAATCAAAATAGTTTGATAGTGTAGAAACACACTTATAGACTAACAGTCATGCCCATAAATATGAGAAAATTAAGAAATAAAATAATAAATTAAAAACACCTATTTTAAATATGGATGCTATAGTGCTTTAAATATATGAACCTTATTGTTTAAATATTCAAAAGAAAATAATTGTAAATTGATTATATGTATGATGCACATATAATTGCTGCTTTGGAAACATGTCAACAGTGGACTGTTTTATATTAAGAAATAAGCAAATCACATCAATTTATTTGACAGTGTGTCTGCTTATGTGGCTGTCCCTATGTTTCTATGTCTCAAACTTCTTTAGTATAATTAATCTCACATAAAGTTGAGCAGTTTTCTGTTCAGTTCACACAAGGGCTAGACTTTAAATACCATGGTGAAAGATTCTAGGGTGTGCATAATGATAGTAGGATCATCATCAATATTTGGAAAGGTCCAGAAAGCTTTGACATGTACAAAGAAATCAAGGCAACTCATTCACAACTCACAAATTCCCTACCACTGTCTGAACCTCCTGCTGGGCACAACCACCCCTACATTTTGGACTCCCATCACCAGATGTCACCACTCTCCATCTTCTCCACATTATTTCTGCCCAAAGGAAAGGCATCATTTTAAAAACAGAAATATTTTTTTTCCAAAAGCAGATTATGGAACAACAGTGTGTGAACTCAGTTCTCACTGAAAAATTCCCATGTGTATAAAACAACTAAAAGAACACATGCATAGTATCATTCCCTATCTCTTTCTGTATGCCTGCTTAACAGGCTATATCCAAAGAAATAACATGGAATTTGGGGCACCTGCCATGCTGTATGACCTTAAAAGACCTGCATTACAGGTAAGAAGAGTCCAACAGTCACCTTGAGTATTGGAGACTCACCAGCTGAACAAGACATGGTACAGCTGCATGGGGAGAGGATGAAACTCAGTAAACTACCATATCTAATGCTAACAGGCTAAAATCTCCTCATAGAGAGGGAGTGAAGGAAGATGAAACCATTCTGTGGCTTCAGCCTTGGTTCTTATCATGAGCAGGGAACTACAGGCTCTTTCAAAAGCCCTTTCCTAGGACAGGGTGGTGGATTGCCAAACTGGTTTTGTGCCTGTCTTATCCCTAGTAGGTAGGTCCCCCTAATTCCTGTTTTGTGGTGACATGGAGTTTCTGGTTCATGTAAGACCTCCTCCCCATGTTGGGAACATGGATCCAGAGCCACAGAGTTAAGAGGGGGAGATTTTCAAACCAAGCACAGCATTTATATATGATATGTCAAAATGCATTCTATTGTCATATATAACTAATTAGAACAAATTTAAAAATTCAAAAAAAAAAAAAGACAAGCACAGGCCTAGGAACCCTGTACAAACATCTAATTTTCCTGATTTAGTGAAATGGTTTCCACAGACTTCTCATATTATGTTTACCTCCCTCAGTTCCTCTTCGTAGTCTGTGAGGAAGGAGGCATTCTAATACTTTGCAGGAGTTACTGTCAAATGCCACAAATTTTATAGAGTGAATTTCATGCTATCTAGCAATATTACAAAGACATATACTTCTGGAAATATCTATATGTCTTCTAAGAATGTATGCTGAAGTTACAATGCGAAAAGATAAGAGATGATTTATAATAGCAGAAGTCTAGAAATATGATAGATATTCAGAAATAGGAGGCTGCTTGAATAATCTAAGATAAACTTGAAGACTATGCAATCATAAAAAATGCAGAATCCCTTTCTTGCTGGAGTGATTTCCAGGCTTCATTATTATGTAAAAAACAAAGGTCAGGAAAAAAAGTTAGCTGCAGCTGTCCAATAAGAATTTATAACCTACAAGTGGCATTACTTCAAATTTGTATTAATTATAACTCAGTTCCTTATTTCATGCCATATTTCATGGACTCAACAGCCACAGTTAGTCAGTGACAACTTACTTTGACCTAAAATTTTCAGACTGAGAGCACTTTCATTTCTGAAGGAATTTACTTTGGAAAATGCTAGGTAAATATGACACATTTTATCTGTGAATTAATATATATCATATTTGATTATCTTATTAAAATTTGAGTGGTTGAAATGAAAACTGCAAAAATAAGATCATCTGTATTGGGATGTCCAGGTAATCTTCCATGTGTCCAGGATGGAAGCAGATGATGTCCACTCTCTTAAAAACATAATAGATACTTACTGGCTCTTAGCACTGAAAAGAATGAGAACCAAAGAGCACCACAGGTGCAATGATCAATTCTCAGACCCTGACCATGAAAAACATTTGAAGTTTTCATGACAACCATCATTGTAAAAAACAAAAACACAATACAGAAGAAAAATCTAAAAATTGTAAACCTGGCAAATACAATAGCAGCTGAGGTTCATGTAAAGTGTCACAAACTTTGTGATTGGCACTTGGTATAATCTAGTAAAATTACACAGTAATATACTCTTGAAACCTGTAAAGGTTAATTGGGGCCCACCTCTACAGGTTAAGGAAAGAGCTAATAAAGAGGCAAGTACACAGAATGATGAAAAGCATGAAGTGCCTCTTGTGGAGAAGCCAGTTCAGTTTATTATCTATTCCAGGGTCATATCAAGTTCCCTGCTCTGATGAAATTTCCTGTGATTAATGAGAATACATAACTGAAAGAAATCAAAGAAAAAATTATTTTCCTTGCTAGACTGTTGTGAATGTACATTGCGAAAAGAAAATGAAGCTATTACCAAGGTGAGGATGTCACAAAAAGAGAAGCAAAGTAAATCCAAGATCCTCATTAATTAATAGATAAAGAAAAGCAAATAGCCTACTAAATAAATGGGCAAAGCAACTTAACAGGATCTTCTCAAAAGAACAAATATGAAGGATCAACAAATATATAAAAATGTGTTCAACATCTCTAGTAATTAGAGGAAAAAATTAACACTCTACTGCTATTCCACATCACTCCAGTCAGAATGGCAATTACCAAGAATACATGTAACAAAAAATGTTAGCAAGGATGTGGGGAAAAGGGATGACCATATATTGTAGGATTGAAAATTGGAGCAAAACCTCTGGAAAGCAGTATGGAAATTCCTCAAAAAGTAGGAATGGATGTGAGCTGCTGAGGAGGAGAATTATTAGTTCAAAGTCAGTCTCAGCAATTTAGTGAGGCTCTAGGCAACTCAGTGAGATCCTGTCTCTAAATAAAACATAAAAAACTCTGGGAATGTGATTCAGTGGTTGAGCACCCCTGGGTTTAATTCCTCATACAAAAAAAATGAGGAATGAAACTACCATTTGATCCACTTCCTCAGCATATAGCCAAAGTATTTAAAATTTGCATAGTACAGTGACACAGTCACATTAATGATTACATTAGAATGAAGCACAATAGCTAAAGCATGGAACCAACCTGGTGGCCCATCAAAACATGAATGAATAAAGGAATCATCTTACAAGATAATTAAGGTGGTAATGGGAAAGACAATAGAATAAATATAACCTAACTTTTATAAGTACACATATGAAAACAACTAAGCAAAACCAAACAACTTGCCCACACACAAAAATTGGGTCATAATTAGAACAAGATATATCCATGCTTGTATAATTTCATCAAAATTGTTTGAAATTTCATGTATAACTAAAAACTAATAAAAAATTAAAAATTAAAAATAAACTTCACAAAAATATACTGAAAAATTGACTTGTGAGAACTTTCAAAACCATCTTAGATTTTACAAAATCACAAATGCACATACTATAGAGAGTCACAGAATGGAGGGAAGGAAAATGTGTTACATTTTTCAACCCAGTCATTTTTACTCCACAGTAGGACATTTTTAAAAAGAAAAAAGCTCTCAACACCTTTCTACTTTCTCACTAACAAAAAGGAAGAGTGAAACATTAAAGCATTTATGGCTATCTTAAAAATCTTATGAAAACTAGTTTTGCCTCCACAGAGAACTGAAATAACAATTCAATTTTGGTTGACATTACCAAAGATATTCAAGATGGGTTTAACAAAGCAGGATCTTAAGAAGAAATATGGACAAACTTTGACAGTGATAAAAGGTACACATACATCTAGAAAATATAAAGCATAAAAACAGGATGGAGAGGCAATGAAAGTCTATCACATCTCTTGTCAGTACTACCTGAATGAACTCAAATCATAGAGACCAACAAAATGTACTCACTTTTTGCTATTTTATTAATTGATTACACTTACAAATTTTTGTATATCATGGTGTTTTAAAGAATAAAAATGACTAAATCTAACTTATTAATACATACATTATCTTATAATTAGTAAGTTTATTTTTAGTAAACTTAACACAGGTTGTAGTACCATCAATTAAGAATACAATATATTAACCAGTCAGGAGAGCACACAATCATAATGCCAGTGCCTCAGAAGTCTGAGACAGAAGGAATGACTGTTCAAGACCAGCCTCAGCAATTTAGCAAGACACTAACTAAATCAACAGTAAGGGTTTAAATTTGCTGGTGATATTGACCAGTTGTAAAATTCTCTGGACTCAATTGTCAATACAAAATAAAAAGAATAATATAATACACTATACATACCATGTTGTATGGAAAACATGATTTGTACCCATTCAAATATAAATTTGCACACCCAGCCTCAGTCCATGTGGATCTCCAGTGACACCAGACCCGACCTCAGATATCCAGTGCCATGACCTGTGCAGTTGCAGTGCCACACTGTGGCTCCCCATTTACCAACAATTGGGATTCTTCTGCCTGCTCTCATGGATAGCTACCAAACTGGATGCTGCCATTTTCAGTTATGGAAGTTCCCATCCTGGGACAGTACATTATCATGTACCTCTCATGCATCAGGCTACTGAAGACTGGGAGCTTTTAATAGTGTATTAAAGTTTATTGTAGAATTTTTTAATTAATATTATAATTACTATAATTCCTTCTTTTCTTTTTTTTTATTTTTCTCTATTTTAATCTTATGTATGTTTTCTTGGAATCTCTTTTCCATTTTATCATGCTAACAATAAATTTATTTTGATACATACAATATAAGGATAGAATTTAAGGGCTGTGAGAGAAAAGCATTATATTACATATAGGGGGAAACCAATGCAGATATCAGAAGATTTCTCAGCCCAGACCCTAAAGGCAAAAAGGGCCAGGAAGAATATATTTGAAGCCCTAAAAGAAAATACATAAAAAGAATCTTTTTTTTTCTATTTCTATGAATTTTTTTAAATTTTTTTTATTTTTAATATTTTTTTATTGTATACAAATGGGATACATATTGTTTCTCTATTTGTACATAGAGTCAAGGCATACCATTTGTGTAATCATACGTTTACATAGGGCAATGATGTTTATTTTTTTTCCTTCCCCCCACCCCTCCCACCCCTCTTTTCCCTCTATACAGTCCTTCTTTCCTTCATTCTTACCACTCTCCTTATCCCTAACCCTAAACCTAACCCTAAACCTCATGCTAACCCCTCCCACCCCCCATTATATGTCCTCATCCGCTTATCAGTGAGATCATTTGTCCTTTAGTTTTTTGAGATTGGCTTATCTCACTTAGCATGATATTCTCCAATTTCATCCATTTGCCTACAAATGCCATAATTTTATCATTCTTCATTGCGGAGTAATATTCCATTGTATATATATGCCACAGTTTCTTTATCCATTCATCAACTGAAGGGCATCTAGGTTGGTTCCACAATCTGGCTATGGTGAATTGAGCAGCTATGAACATTGATGTGGCTGTATCTCTGGAGTATGCTGATTTTAAGTCCTTTGGGTATAGGTCAAGGAGTGGGAGAGCTGGGTCAAATGGTGTTTCCATTCCCAGCTTTCTGAGGAATCTCCACACTGCTTTGCAGAGTGGCTGCACTAATTTGCAACCCCACCAGCAATGTATGAGTGTTCCTTTTTCACCACATCCTCGCCAACACCATTGTTGCTTGTATTCTTGATAATCGCCATTCTAATTGGAGTGAGATAAAATCTTAGGGTAGTTTTGATTTGCATTTCCCTTATTACTAAAAAGAATCTTATACTCAGCAAAACTTACCTTCAAATTTGATGATGAGATGAAATCCTTACATAAAAACAAAAGGTAAAAGAATATACAGATACTGAGTGTGCATTACAGAAAATTCTCAGCAAAATATACCATAAGAAAGAAATTAAAAATAACAATGCAATTCATCAAAGAGAGGGACTACCCTAAAGGAAAAAACAATTAAATGAGAAACAAAGCCAAGTTAAAAGCCAAAATTAAGACAAAATGACAGGAATACAAAACATATCTCAATAATACCTCTGAATGCTAATAGCCTAAGATCATTAATCAAAAGACATAGACTGGCAGATTGAATTTTGTTAGAAAGACCCAACAATTTGCTGCCTTCAAGAGATTCCACTCATAGAATAGGATACTCACAGACTAAATGTCAAAGGATGGAAAAAATATACCATGCACACTGACACAGTAAAAATCCAAAATCTTCCATCCTCATATCAGATTAAGTGGACTTCTAACCAAAATTAGTAAGAAGGGATAAAAAAATGGCATTTCAAACAACTTAAGGGAAGCATAAATCAGCAAGGCATAATGATCATAAATATTTATGCCCAAACAATGGTGCATCCATGTACATCTAACAAATCCTTCTCAATTCCAGGTACTGAATAGACCACAACACAGTAATACAAGGTGACTCTAACAAACCTCCATCACCACTGGACAGATCTTCCAAACAAAAGTTGAACAAAGAAATCATAGAGCTCCATAACACAATCACTAATTTAGACTTAACAAACATATACAGAATATAACATCCATCAAGTGAATACACTTTTTCCTCATGAGCACATGATTTCTTTAAAATAGTCAAATGTTGTGCCACAAAACTATGCTTAGCAAATACAAATTAATAGAGATACTACCATATATTCTATTCTTTCAGATCACAATAAAATAAATTAGAAATCAATGACAAAAGATAAAACAGAAACTAGGCCAAAACATGGAGACTAAAAAATACACTATTGAATGATGCATAGATACCAGAAGACATCAGGGTGGAGACAACAAAATTCCTAGAGGTAATCAAGATCAGTACTACAATATATCAAGATTCCTGGAATGCCAGGAAAGCAAGACTAAGAGGCAAATGCATTGCATGGAGTGCACTCAATGAAAGAGAAAGTAAAAAAAGTAAATGACTAACATTACAGCTCAAAGCCTTGAAAAGAAGAACAGATAAACAACAAAATTAGCAGAAGACAGAAAATAATAAAAATCAGAGGAAAAATCACAGAAATTGAAACAAAAAACAATTCAAAAAATTGAGAAAATAATAAGTTGGTTCTTTGAAAAATAAAAAGAAAATGATAAACCCTTAGCCACACTAAAGAAGAGAATGAGAAAGAAAACTCAAATTAATAATATACATGATGGAAAAGGAGATATAATGACAGACACTATGGAAATACACGACATGATTAAAAATTATTTTGAAACTCTGTACACCCAAAAAAAATAGAAAATCATGAAGACATTGACAGTTATGTAGAGAAATATGATGCACCCAAACTGCATCAGGAGGTCATACAAAATTTGAACAGATCAAATTCAGTCAATGAAAAAGAAGTCATCAAAAACCAACCAACCAAGAAAGGACCAAGATCAGATGAATTCTCAGTGTAGTTCTAAAAAACTTTCAAAGAACTCATTTCAATATCCTCACAGTAGTCCATAAAAGAGAAAAGAAGAGAACCCTTCCAAAATTATTTTATGAAGCTAGCATAACCCTGATACCAAAACCAGACAAAAAAATATAAAGGAAAGAAAACTTTAGAACAACATCCCTGATGAACAAAGATTCAATAATTCTTAACAAAATTCTAGCAAATCACATCCAAAAACATACTAACAAGCTAGTGTACCATGATCAAGTGTGTTTCATCAAAGGATTGCAAGGCTTTATCATCATTCAGAAATAAATACATGTAATTCATTTCATCAACAGACTTAATAATCATAAGATGATTTCAATAGAAAGAGAAAAAGCATTTGACAAAATCCAGTACCCCTTCATGCTAAAAACACTAGACAAATTGGGAAGTTCGTCTGAACATTGAAAGGGCTATTTATTCAAAGTTCAAAACTAACATCATTTTTAATGGAGAAAAAATGAAAGCATTCCCTCTAAAATGTGGGATAAGGCAGGGAAGACTTCTTTCACCACATCTATTCAACATCATTCTTGAAATTCTAGCCAGAGCAATTAGACAGACCAAAATAATTAAAGAGATATGAATAGGAAAATAAGAACTCAAGCTATTACAATTTGCTGATGACATGATTCTATATTTATATAATCCAAAAAAATTTACCATAAAATTTGTAGATTTTATAAATGAATTCAGCAAAATAGCAGAATATGAAATCAACACTCATAAATCAAGTGCATTTCTATTTATATGTGATGAATCCTTTGAAAGAGAAATGACAAAATATACCTTATTCACAATATCCTCAAAAAATATACTTGGGAATCAATGTAACAAAAGAGGTGAAAGACCTCTACAATAATGAAAACTACAGAACACTAAAGAAAGAATATAAGAAAACTTTAGAAAGATGGAAAAATGTCTCATACTTTTACATAGGCAAAATTAATATTGTCAAAATGGCCATTCTATCAAAAATGCTATACACATTCAATGCAATTCCAATTAAAAACCCAATGCCTTACCTCATAGAAAAAGCTATCATGAAATTCATTTAGAAAAATAAGAGACCCAGAATTGGGAAAGCAATCCTTAGCAGGAAGAGCAAAGTCAGAAGTATCACAGTACCAGACCTTCAACTATACCACAAATCAATAATAACAAATGACAGGGTATTAGCACAAAAGAGACAGGTAGACCAATGGTACAGAACAGAGGACACAGAGACAGTGCCACATAAATACAGCTATCTCATACTAGACAAAGGTTGAAAAAACAATGGAGAAAAGGTAGCCTCATCAACAAATGGTGCTAAAATCACTGGAAATTCAAATGCAGCAAAATAAAATTTAATCCTGATCTCTCATCCTTTACAAAACTCAACTCAAAATGAATCAAGGACCTAGGAACTATACCAGAGAACCTGAAAAAATAGAAGAAAAATTAGGCCCAAACCTTTATCATGTTGACTTAGGTACAGACTTCCTTAGCAAGACTCCCAAAGCACAAGAAATAAAATCAGGAATCAATAAAAGGGATGGATTCAAAGACAGAAAATCTATAGGCAATCAAAAAATATATGGAAAAAATACTCAATATCTCTAGTAATAAGAGATATGCAAATATAATTTACACTGAGATTTTATCACACCTTATTAGAATGGAAATTATCATGAATAAAGGCAACAATAGCTGTTGGTGAGGATATGAGCAACAAGTTACACTCATACATTACTGATGTTGCACATTGGCACACCCACTCTCAAAAGTAGTCTGTATGTTTCTTAAAAAACTTGGGACCACCATTTGACCCAGCTTTCCCACTCCTTTGACCATACGCAAAGGATTTCAAATCAGCATACCACAGTGATGCAGACAAATCAATGTTTATAGTAGCTCAATTCATGATAGCTAGATTGTGGAACCAACTTAGATGCTCTTCAATTGATGAAGGGTTAAAGAACTTGTATATACACATGATGGAATGATATTCAGCCATAAATAATAAAATTATGGAATTTTTAGGTAAAAGGATGGAGTTAGAGAATATCATGCTAAGTGAAATAAGTCAATCCCAAAAAAAACTAAGACTGAATAATTTCTCTGTTAATGGTTTATGATACATAATGTGGTAGGGAGTAAGGGAAGAATGGAGGAAGGAAGGACTTTGTAGAGGGAAATGAGATTTGGGGACGGGCAAGGGAAGGAAAGATAATGGAATGAGACTAATATCATTACCCTGTGTACAAGATGATTACACAAATGATGAGACCCTAGTTTGTGTACAACCAGAGAAATAAAAGTTATACCTTGCTTGTGTACCATGAATCAAAAAATTTAAGAAAAGAAAAATATAAAAAAATTGCAGAAATTGGTTGACTGTATTCCTATCATCCCCCAAATCATAGCTCCTAATTTCAACTTGTTAGGATTTTGCATGTGAGTCAATTGATGTAACAATTAATTTTTTTCTCTTGCTTTTTCCCTATTCTTTTCTTTTATTGGGGGAGAGTAATGTGGATTGAATACAGGGGCACTTTTACACTAAATTATTTCCCCCATCCTTTTTAAATTTACTTTTTCTTTTTAGTTGTAGATGAATACAATACATTTATTTTGTTTTTATGGGGCTAAGAGTATTGAAATCAGTACCCGTGCTACAACTACAGTCCCCCCTAGTCCCTTTCTATATTGTATATTATTGAGACAGGATGTCACTAAGAAACTCATCTGAAACTTGCAGTCCCTCTCTGTCAGCCTCCAAATTTTCTGGGATTATAAGTATTTCTTTTTACCTCGCCAATTTTTTTGTTGATTTGATAATTCCAAGCATTTGCAAAATCACTGTGATCATCTACTCTAAGCTGGTTGTTAAGCAGAACTATCTCAATGGAAAAAAGAGCACACAAATAAAAAAAGGAAAACAGCTCAATCAAAGAAAAATATAAAAATATGAAAAGATCATAGGAATGTGAAAGTTACAAATTTATTAAGAAGTCTAAATAGCCATTTATTGATGTGTTGATCAATTAATGTAAATAAAATTGAAAGAAAATATTTACTAAAAGAAATCAGCAGAAATTTTGTATTGGAAATATTAATAACAAAGGTCTGAGAAATTGGAAATGTGAAGAAGAAATATATATCAAACTTTAAGAAGCACAATTACTTCCAACTTGTATAAACACAAAAAATTCTAAATAAAGCACATGTTAATCAAAATTTCAAAATTCAGAAGGAGAAAAGTTTTGAGAGGACCAACAGATAAGAGATGTATCACTCATAAGAATATTTCTATATAATTATTAGTTTATGATTTTACCAAGAGTACCAGAAAATAATTAGAACATATAGTCAAATAAATGAAAGAAGAAATGAATTAAATATGAACATGATATCCAAAGCCTCTATTTTTACAAAGTTAAGAAAAAAAACATGTCAAGGTATACAAATGCTAAAAAAGTTTCTCACTTTCAGATCTGTCATAGGACATGTACTATAGAGAATCATTTCAATTGAAAATAAATCTGTACTGGACAAATCTTTTAAAATCTCCAAACTTTCTGTCAAAAGCACAAATATCCAAAAATATAAATTTTACTACACTGTAATGATGGTACATAAAAAAATTTTGCTATAGGGTTTGAAAGACAAAACTATAAAAATTATTATAAATCTGTTAATTGGGATATGGTATGAAAACAGGTGTGACATCAATAACAACATGGAAAGGACATGCAAAAATGTTGATTTTTATATGGAATTTAAGTTAATTTACTACCAGTATATAATGTAGAGTAAGCTTAAATTGTTTTATGTAATCCAAATTTAATGGAGTAATAACTATAAAACATGAATAGAATAAGATGAGACATGAAAGTATGGTACTAAAAAAAACTATGAATCAAAAGCAATTAAAAAGTAAACAATCATAAGAGAACACAACTTATAAAGTAACAGTAATAAGCCCTTAATTTTCAATAATTTATTTAATTATAAATGGATTATTATTAAATGCCAATCAGAACACAAAACATGACTGACAGGATTAAAACCAAAATTTCCTGTATGCTACCTACATGAGAATTTTTAAAAATCTATGGTCACTTTTAGTAAAATTGAAATGATGAAAACCATATTACAAAAAACAATGAAAACAATAAATCAAAGATGGCAATAATTATGTTAAGAAAAACAATTAATCAAAAAGTTATGTGAGATAAAAGTCTTTATAAGTAAAAATATTTTGAAAAGAGACAAACTAGATCATTATTTTAATATATAAGAGACCACTCTTTAAAACACTACAGTCATAGTAACTACATGTGTAACTCAGTCATACTTCCAAGTATAGAAAGACAATGCAGAGAGAATTGATAGAAATAGAAAGACAGTAATATTTGGAGACACCAATCCCCAGTGAATTTAACAGAAAATAAAACTAGGCAGAATACTAAACAATGTTTAGAATACATCAAAAAATATTATAATCCAACTAGATTTATAGACTCAGTCTTCTCAATATCTTATGAAATACTCTTGATTGACCATCTTAAAAACAGAAAATGTCCTAAGAAATGACAATATTTAAATGATTTTCTGAACATAGTATAATAAATTAAAAGCAAAAGGACAAGAGATGTTCAAAACTTCAAATATATGTGGCAATGGTGTACTCCTAAACATGGCTTTGTTCAGAAATGTAAAGATAAAATTAGATACTGTCTATAACACCCAAATGATCTAGACTCTCAAGGTAGTAGCTATCACATCCTGATATTACTTTTTAAACAATTTTAAATGATATTATTTTTTAAAAATCCCATGTAATGCCAAGTGCTTATAAATAATTAAAAATATTCAAAATTGAAATAAATTTGGATAATGATTTTTCATTTTACAACATAACAAAAGCTACAGTATTCAATACATTAATACTGACTTGAGCTTAGGCAAGTTGAGATATTGAACAGAACAGAGAGTAAATCCTCACTTATATGGATGAATCATAAAATAGTTACACATTTGTAATCATTAAATTATTCAGTAGGTCCTACAGGGAAAGAAAAAAATTTCTTTCACAAATGTGGATGAAGGCAATTTGGAAAACAACAATGCAATTTTTTTGAATTTTAAAAGATGAGAAATTGCATAACATCTATACTATGCATTCACCTTGAAGACTTTATGGTTACTCAAAAAACCATTCATAAAAAGTCAAGTCTTTTATGATTCTACCTATACAAGATATCTAAGTAATCCAAACTACTGAATAGAAGAAATGGTGTTTGTGATGAGAGATAAATTAGCACTTTCTTTTCATGAAAATCTAACTTTAATTTTGGGAAATGTAAACTACCTAGAAAAATGTTGCAAGATAATTATAATTAAAACTATTAAACAATACTTAAAATATGGAAAGAGTAAGTTTAATTTTATGTGGTCTGATTGCATTTAAATTTTAAAAATGCATTAAAGTTAAACAGAATTTTAAAAGTATTTAAAGTCTTCTTTAAAATGCTAAAGTCTTTATTCTAGACAAAAGAACAGTTTTTCAATAAATAGTTGATAAGTGTGTCAGTAATTCTTGCTGCCACAAAGATGGAGGAAGGAGAATTTAAAATTTGAAGACAATTCAAATACCTTGGAAAGAACCTATTTCAAAATAAAAATAAAAAGAGACTAGGGATTTGACTTAGTATTATAGCACCACTGAACTCAAACATCAGTATAGGTACATAGGTCTGCATATATTTATTTAGATAGATTACACAAATACTTAGATTGAGTAAAGAAAAAAGACACAATATGCAGTCATAAATAAAACAGGAGTAAGATTTATAAAAGCAAGTGAAACATGTAATATAATTGACCATAGGCACATGATTCATGCATCTTTCAACTTACATTGTTCCAAAATGTGAAGTACAGACAATGAACATTCAATCATAATATAGAGATTACAAAAATAAAAACTTTATTCATTCATGGGAGGAAACCTACTCCTGAATATAGAACTTATTCTAAACAATAGAACACACAAGTGCACACAAGAAGATAAGCAAATTTATCCATAGAATCATCAATAAATATATTACTTTTAAAATCCTTCTTTATAATCACATTTTTCAGTCATGACTATAAACTTACAAAGAAAATGAATTGCATGTAAGAAACTCATTACATGGCAGAGAATATTAACTAAAATTCCAGTAAAATAATTCATAAATAGCCCTGAAGAGAAAATTTGAGTAAATAAATTTTAAACCAGATTAGATAAACTGATTTAGCATATTAATATATTATAATGGTTTAACCTAGAGACATTAAAAAATGTGAACAGGATTTCTAAGGATTTTCAAAACCAATGCAGATGTCAAACCATGCAGACCCTAACAGACAAAGCCTATATCTATTTCTTTGAAACTACTGATGGATCACTAAGGGAAAGAAGGAGTCTAAAATAGTTTGAAAACATGATAAACATAGGAAAAGCATGCCTTTCTTTGACTGCAAGAAAAATACAATTGGATTTCTGCCGATTTATTTTTGTTGGATGAGAACTTCTCAATTAACATATTAAATGTGGTTTCCTCCTTGAAATTTGAACCCATCATCAGTAATCTTTGGTTTTCTTTATTTCTACCCACCAGTTTCTATGGTGAATCTTACAGTATGACTGTGAAGAATATTGCAACAGTTTATGCATGAGACAATTCAAAAAGACTTAGTGGTGAAATCATTGGGTAATGAGAGCATTAACCCAATCAGTATATTAATCCTTTAATAGAATTAACTGAGCAGTAGCTTACTGTAGTCTGGTAGGATTTGCCTGGAGTGGGTGTATTATTGGAGGTACACCTCTAGGATATTCACTTTGTATCTCTCTCTGGCCTATGCAGTCTATATCTCTCAGGTATGTGATCATTACATGAACCACCTCCCTCCACCAAACCCTTCCAGCATGATGTTTGGTCTCATGTTAAGCCCCAAAGAATGGACCTGACTTTCTATAAACTGAGACCTCTGAAGCCATGAGCCCCAAATAAACTTGTCCTATTTAAAATTGTGTCATAATATCTCTTGGTCACAGCATCAAATTAATTGAACAAAATAGCTACTGTCTCTTGTCTCATTGGTTTCCATGACTCTTTCCTTAGGTCCAGAAATGTGACAAGGAATGTCTCAGAGAGAGAGAGAGAAATTTTTACTTGAAAATGGAATGAGTGTAAGAAATTCTCCCATTAATCACTGCTGCTCATGGCCTAGAGTATTCATTAGAGTAATACCAGATTCTGGAAAATTATTTCTACAAATGTTGTCTTCTGACAGGACCTTTAGAATGTATAATATTTCAATCTAAAAATTTTAAGCACAGCTTTCAACTATCAAGTATAAAGGGAACAAATCAAAGACAAGGAAATACATTGGACCTTAAGGTGTAATTCACAATATTGTATACTGTTGAATTATATGACAAATTTGAAGTGAGGAGTGTATAGCTTATAAAGAAAGAATGAGGGTAAGCATAAAAAATCAATATTTTCTTGTGTATATCAAAACTTTCCCAATCTATTCCATGAAAGTAAGTATCTTAAACACATTCATGCACAGAAGAAACTACCAAGAGATATTCTACAAAGGAAGGACATTCAATATCCATAGTGATTTAAGAATTCTTAAGAGAAGTTTTACTCACCCAGAAAGACCAGGTTTCTGTAGTTCTCCAATATCACATCTGTGTATAAATTCTTACCAGGCATTGCCATTCCACTTGAGAGAAATCAATGGGCACATCCCTGAATCTCAGTGGATTCTGAAATAAGAATAAGTGGATAAATGGCACATTGGTCATGTGACCATTGAGAGAGTTTTTAATTTTACACAATGGAAGTCAGAAAAACTGGCTCTCACAAAGGTGAGGTATGTCAATTATTCAATAAGATACTTTTTAAATGAAGCATGGTTGCCTAATATATGACTCTGAGGAAAGGGGATGACCTAATTTAAAAAATAGTGTATATGCTACATTTTTGTGAAATAAATGTAAAATTAAGGTAAACATAAGAATATATATTTGGGGCTATATTTATATTTTATAAAATAAAGTAATTATATACCTCAAAAGAGAAAGTTATAGTGAGTTCGAAGATTGCTTCCTAAATTTTAATGAGTACAAATATGGATTGAATATGTTACTAATATGAAGATGAATTCAGAAGTCCTGGCATGGGATTTGGGTTTTTTAATATGTATCATGCTCTCTAGTCATGCCAATGCTATAGGTCCAAGAAATTCTCTTGAATAGCAATGAGGTAGAATACTAAAGAGAGTATACTGATGAATTTGTATTCAAATATTTTAAGTGGCCAGTGCATCTTGCTATAATATGCTACAATAATAAGTAGCAACAAGAATCCTTTTTGATCATTTCAAATATATATATATATATATCACTCCAAGTATTTTTCATATCTTAATTCATATACCCAAAATAATCTATTGAGATTGGTAATAGTTTTATCTTTGAGGGAATTTTGTCAAATGTCCAATTAATGCTATGCCTGTCTTTTTTGCAAATCTGCCTGGCCTATGATTCATAAAAAGGAACAAAAAAGTGTGAAATTAAAAAGAATTTTGAGAGCAGTTATTGACAGTTACTATAACTGAGAACAGTAATGGAAACAAGTTGAGAAGCTCATGAAATCAATTTGATCAAATGATGCATTTTTAGCACACACATTAAAATGGTAACTATTTATATAATAAACAGACAACTTTTCATGTAATTGTAAGTAAATACATTCAATTGTATAAAACTATAAATGAACTTGGGGTTGATGCTTCGTTTTCATGAAAGTACTAAAATACACACATTAAAGAACAGAATATAAAGAGCTACAGTTTCTGAGTCTTGTATTTTCTTTGATATTTTCACTTATCATCTCTGAGGTATATTTTAGACTATAAATACACTTAGAAATAGGATTTTTCATAGAAAAAATAGAAAGGTTAGAATTCCTATGTCTTTGATCTTGAGTAGGAGTAAAATGAAAACAAAAATATGGTTTGCTTCTAACCTCCAGTTACAAACACAATATAGTAAAAAAAAGGGGGGGGGTTTGTTTGTTCTCTAAAGGATGGTCATATATAAAAAAATCAATAGAAAGAAGGGTTTCTGTATAAAATTTGGTGGTTTATACAGATCACTTAGAAAATTTTTGAGGTGATAGTGATAAAGGTGATAATGATAATTAACTTTCCTGGGAAGAACCTGGAAGATAGATTTGGTAGAAAGTGTAAAGGCAAATAATAGGACACCATCATTGCTGCAATATGCATAGCCACAATGAAACAAAATGAAATAAAATGTAAAGCATTATGTCAATCTTCTTCGGATATAAGTTTTACTTGAAGCTTGATTTGTGTATTTTCCACACTTTGTAAGTACTAAAATGGTAGTTCAATAGACACTTTACTATTCCAGGGAGTGAGTCTCTTCATTTTTTTCTGGATTGCTATAGTATATTGTATATCTTTCTAATATAAACTATGAGAAAGTGATGCTTATTTAATGAAAGAGATGCTGGAAGATTCAAGATTAATGTCACCCATTATTGGCATATAAAACTGAGTGAAAGATCAGTTAATTGGGCTCACATAATTTTGGCCCCATGGGAGAGGTACAAATCACTTCCAAAGCCATTGATGGGAAAGATGAAGAAAGATGGACTCTCAGAGCATGTGTTTCTAGCTAAAATCTGTTCCTTGATCACTATGTCAATTTTTTTTTTTCCCAGTCCCTTCAGGCTGATTCTCTAGGTTAATGTGGTGGAGATCATGCTTGCTGTAGGAAAGGAAAGGATGGGCTGAACCCTGTGGCAGTGTTGGAAAGCTTACCAAGTTACATTTGGCTCAGGCTTTCCCAGGGAAGTTGGAGAGAGGGAAAGATGGTGCTGGCACAAAATGATGGCTTCGCATAGGGCTCTGAAAATTTCAGAGAAACTAGAGGCCCAGAAGGCAGAACACACCTGGATAGCAAGGAACTCCTGTGGTCATGAGAGTCTGCAATGCCCATACCAGGTACAGCAGGATAAATCCATCATGCATGAGACGATGGAGTCATGGGGAATGAAAAACACTTACTTAACCTGTCTACCATGTTAGACTGACCCAGCCCCATTAAGCACATGGTGGGCAGCATGGAAAATGATGGTCAGTGTAGCACAGAGTTGGACAGGGCATCATGGCAGATACATTCCATCTGATTTCTGGGTGAGCTGGTTCTTCCCCATCCATTAAAGCCATGTGACATTCACAGTGCTGAAGGATGTATTGCTGGCTGAGAACTTTGGAAAGCTTCCTCTAGTGAGACTGGGTAGAGGTGGCAGGGTGGGGGTGGTGACTGCCTTGAGAAAGCAGCTGAGAAATGGATGAATTGATGTTTCCAGAGACTTCAGAGTTGATGCTTGGTTTGATAAGAATCATGATTCAATGCTCCAACTTCAGGCTATTTTGGCAAATAAGATACTTCCATCCTAACCTCTCTAGGCAGCAAAGAGAGAAAACAGGCCTTCCTAGGATTCAAGGGGATAAAAAGGGACCTAGAAAAGCAAGATATGACCTTCCAGATTGCAATGGAGAATGAGTCTCTTCTAATTATTTTCTTTCAAATATTTATGCTATCACAGGTAATGAATGTAATCCTCTTTTTAATATACATTTTATTAATTATTGATTCCATCTGGATGGAGCATCCAGATGAAATGTGGAAAAGGAAGTATGATTTACTTCTTTATCAATATTTAATCACTCAACAATAACACCAATGCAAATCTAAGGCACTAACACCTTCACATGTCAAAAAGGAAATATGCTCAACACTACAGGTTATGAATACATCACATGAATAAAACTGAAGTCTAAAAATGAACAGAAGTTCCTAATATAAAGGGCTACACATTAACTGTTATGAGAAGGAAATAAAGTAGTTTAAGACCTGTTAACACAAAAATAAAAGTAGGGAAGTAAAAGTTTGTAAGCTAAAAATGCATTGTATTTTGGAAACAAAATGCAAATACTGACATGGAACAAATCTGAAAAACAGCTATACATGCTTCCTTCTTCTCTGTTCTTCTTTCTCAGGAGTGATTATCTTCAATTCAAATCTACCTCTTGAAAATCTGCCTCTAAATGCATCAAAATATCAGAATACATTGACCTTCATGGACCTCATTTTGTAGCCTCAAGATTAATATCAGGTTGAAGTCATGGAGCTCAGGTATTTCTTTTGTGTAATTTTATTGATATAGTTTAAATGAGAAGTACCCACTATGATGTGAGTAAAAGTAGTCAAATTCAGTGGGTTTTTGTTTATATTGTATTGTACTATGTATTGATCCCATGGATAATTTACTGATTAACCACTGAGCTACAGAGATAACACTCCTCATTATTTTTTATCTGATGCATGGTTTTACTAAATTGTCAAATCAAACCTCAAGCTTTTCATTCTCCTTCATTATTCTCCTGAGTAGCTGAGATTACAAGTGCACCTGACCATGCCTGCCAAAATTCAGAGTTTCTAAGAGAAAACAAATATGTAAAGCACTTGCAAAATATACCTCAGGATGAAAAGAACAAGTATCTATCTCTTTCAGAAAACATGTATGTCATTTTGTTGCTATCTCCATAGTAATAATTTATGTAATACATAATAAATCTTATGTGAATAATTCTAGAATTTGTCAAGTGCTATGCTATTCACAATTGTTTTGGTCAGTTATTTTGCTCCTGTGACTAGAAGATCTGATTAGAACAATTGTACAGGAGGAAAAATTTATTTGAGAGCTCATGATTTTAGAGGTTTTAGTCCATAGAAGACTGACTCCATTCCTCAAGGTTTGAGGTAAGTCTGAACATCATGGTGGAAGAGTATGGCAGAGGCAAACATCTCACATTGCTATCAGAAAGCAGAGAGACAGAGTCTCCACTCTCCAGATTAAACATATGTGCTCTAAAGCCACATTCCAATTTCAGTCTCCTCCAGCTACACGTTACCACTTCAGTTACCACTAAATTAATCCCTATTAGAAGATTTAATCACATATTAGATTAAGACTCTCAAAACTCAATCATTTCTCCTCTGAACCTTCTTGCATTGTCTCACATTTCAGCTTTTGGAGGATAACTCACATCTAAACCATAATATTTGACCCATTGCCCCCAAAACTCACAGTCATCTGCCAATGCAAAATACATTTAGCTCATTACCATGAGTCCCCATAGTCCCAAGAGTTCCAAGAATACTCAAATTCAAGTCCAAAGTCTTTAAAGCTCAAGGCAATCCCACATTGTGAACTCTTATAAAAGTAAAGGGAATTTACAAATATCCAACATATAAATGTTCTGAGGAAACATTTGCATTTTATGATCGCCCACCACCCACGGGGACAATCACAACGCGTATGCTCTTCTTGATCACAGGAACCAAAAGCAGTTTATTCCGCAAGTCTCAGACTTATATCGAGAACATCAGCCTATCAGAGAGTAGACTACCAGGAAAGTCAGCCTATCAAGGAACAGTCTCCAGGCAGATACCAGGATCACCTCTTGTACAACAGCCAACCAGAGTTACTTCCTAAAACTTGTTTATGAGTGCAACTATGTCTGGCAAGCCGCCAGGTGCCATCTTAGAGATGAGGCCAGGGTGTGGCTCTGGGGCCCTCAGAGCCTGCCCCTGACAGCATTTATTAAAATATGGGCATAGAAAAAAAGAATAAGACCAAAGCAGAACTGAAATCCAGTTGGACAAGCAGGTCCTTTAGCTCCATATCCAGAATTTTAGCCACATGGCATTGTGAAGTTTTCCCAAAGGGCTTGTGTAGCTCCACCACTGTGGCTTTGAATTTTGCAGCTCAAGTGGCCTTCCTGTTGACTTGTCACTGCTCTATTCCTGTAGGTTTCCTAAGAAAATATCCCATGTTTCTGGCATTTCTTAATCTCAGAGATCTCCACTGCAGCTTTGACTATCTCCTAACATCTCCATGATTTGTCTTCTTAGGGGCTGCCTGCAGGGATTCCAACTGTGCTGCACATTGCCTGGCCTCCCAGGTCTTCCTTTGAAATCTTGGTGGAAGTTTCCCTAACCCTCTACCTCCAACATTCTGCATTCCTGTAGAACCAGCCACTTGTAGTTAATTACAAAGTCTGCTGCCATCTTGAATAGTAGCCTGACCTTCTAGGGCCCTTTCTGCAACAGTCCCTGAAGGTCTGAGTGGCTGAGCACATTGCAAATACTTCATAGGCTCCCACATGCAAGAAAGGTGCCCCACTGGTCCCTTCTCAAGAAACTTTCAATTTCAGTCCCTTGTGCTTGAGTGGAGGTAGTCTTTCTGGATCTTGAGATGACCTCAAGTCACCTTTATCAACAGTTTTAGGCATAGTATTTAGCATTCCTTTAGTGGCAGTAATATCTTTAACAACTACAACATCCTTATACCTAATTTTAATCTTGCCTCTCAAATCCATGTTTTTATAATCTTTCTGTTCTGCTTCTTTCTTCTGATTATCACAATAAATTTGGCTAATGAATTCACAATATATTTGCCACATCCTGCTAAGCTGCCTACACATTTCTTCCACCAGAATAAGAAGTCCATTGCTTCCAAAATCAGTCTAATAGAAAGTCTCCTGACACAGGCAAAATGCAGACCACTGCACAGCCACAGCATAACACAAATCACAAATGGCCTCTATTCCAACTACCAGTAGAATCCACCTATTTTGAACCCTATTGAGCCCTGTCCTCACTAATCATGGCCCTGTATCAATACTGGTATTCTGTACTCCCACCAGAATCAATCATTAAGCTTCATTTACAAAAAATTAAAGAATGTTCAGCTTTATCTTACATATTTGTATCAACTTTGACCTAAATATTTTGTATGGATTATGTGATCTTATAGGGAAAATGATAGAAATAGCCCCACCTATTTACAGCAATTTGTTATGTCATTTAAATGGTAAAAATACACCGCCTCACCCATAGCACTGGGGTGAGAAGTAAGTTAGCCCTACTTCCCTTATATTGGGGTGGCCCCCCTGCTTTAACCAAGTTTTAATATTTAGACATTATGTCTCTCCAGTGTTTAGGATGAAGGTAACCCTCTGAACCTGCAGGTTTCACAACCTCATATTAAAAGAAACTTAGATGATAATATTCACAGAGTCCATCTACACTAAATAAACACATACATTCTTTTTGTTCTTACTTTCTAATATTTTCCAGAACATTTACATTGTACTGGGTATTATAGTCATTCTAGAGATGGTTTAAAGTGCACAGAAGGGTGTACATAGGTTACATTACATTTCCTTAAAAGAAATTTTGCATCCCTGGGTTTGGATATCTATGGAAATCCTGGAATCCATCCAAGCCAGAAATTAAAAGTCAGATTTTTTGTGATGATTACCTTCTGCACAATGTTAGGAGTTCACTTGTCCAAAGTACACACTCCAGCATTGCATTCTATCCCAATTCACACTGGATATTGCAGAAAGTTAGTGAAGGGAGCAGGCTTTGAACCCCCCTAGAGTGCCTGGGAGAGGCAGAGTTTAGAAGGAAATTTGGTTTTACAAACAGGATTGGGTGAAATTCCTGTGATTGGAGTGAGATCTTCACATGCTGAAACTCAAAATTTGGGGAATTAATAAAAAAATCAAACTGCCTTTGGTTCTCCTCACAATCTACCCTTTATAAATACTCCACCTGCCATTGAGGGACATAGGCCATTACCTTCATTTCACCTGCCAGGCACAGTTGGGGGACATCAAATTTCTTCCACCACCTTCTCATTGTTCCCAGCATATTTCTGCAGGACTGGAGATTCCTCACTCTGCAAAAGGGACCACTGACCTGTGGTCAGGTGGAAGACATGTTCTCTGGCTGAAAGAGCATGTTCGGTCAGGTGTGGCTTCCACCTCCTAAACCCATTCTTACCTCCATTTTTGGACTCATTTTGGCCAAGTTGGTAGCCTAGAAGTGAGCTTCATGGTGCACTCTGGCTGAGGAATTCACCCCCTCCTGTAGAGTAAGTTGTGATGCTGTGTGAGTGCATATGATTCAGGGTGGGTGCAGTAAATAGGGGATTCCGTGTCGAGGTTGGACACCAAGTGCCTTCTGCACATTGCCCCAGCTGATCTCCCTAGAAGATCAAAGAGGTTCAAAGTTTGTTTGTTTGAGGGTAAATTTCCATGGCTGAGGGAAATAATCACCACAGAAGTACAGTCTGCACAGCAAGCAGGAACTGCAAATTGCCTCTGGAAAACTCTGCCCCTTTCCCTTCTTCTTGTCCCTTCACGGTCACTTCTACCAGTCCAGAGCCACAGAGCTGGCACTGCCCCTGATTTCAACTGATTTAAAGATTTAGGAAAAGGAAGATAGGTGGTTCATTCCCTGGTAGCCAACCTGAAGAAGTTGCTGGTTGTTTTTAATAAATAACTGCATTTAAACATAGAAGGCTGAGCCATGTTAGGAGAGGGAAAATAACCCATAGGACTCAGAGTACACTGAGTGCGGGAGCATCTGGAATTCCATCCAGTGCTTGACAAAGATCTAGAGGATGATTGCAAAGGTTCATCCTAAAAGGAATTGCTGGATGTTTTGCTCCAAAGTATGGTGTTTTTTCTGCTGTGTTTTTCTGATAATACATTATTCATTTCAGTCTAAACGGATTGTGTAAGGGGATGAGGGAAATACAACAAAAATTCCAGAAAATATTACCTACAATCTGAAAAACAATGGGTCTTTACCACTAACAAAATTAAAAATAATTTTGCAAGTGTGCAATGAGTCCCTGAAAGCCTCTGGAGAAAATAGTTATAGATCTGCCTTTGTCTCCAACAGGCTGGTTAAATTCTAACAATGGTGGTGGGGTAAAAGAATAAGGTTTCACAACATTCCTTCCTTCCTACAAAGAATCTGTCACCCCTATAATAAATGTTGGTGCACAATGCCCTGTTCTGGAAAAAAAGAGGTACATAAGACAAGGTAATCTATTCAGTTAAAAAACTTGGCCACGAGAACCATTGCGACCGCTGCCCTCTGTAGCCCTTAACTCAGCAATTTAGTTATTAACCAGATGGACCTAGTACAGATGGTCACATGAGATTACTTGTCTATCACTTTAACTGTGAGAATAATAAGAGTCATCTTAGGGCACATAGAGTTTAGATATTAAGAAAATAAACATTTTATTAGCTCATCAATGTAGTTAGATATTCTTAAAATAATTGTGATTAGGTAAGGATAATCTGTAAGGTTACTGTTTTCTCATAATTTTTCTGTTCCTTGTTAAAAACAATTTCTGCCTGTGCTTTGGAAACTTCTTTAATATTAACCACAAGACTGCCATTATAGCTTGAAGAAAAATGTATATAAACCCAACCTTCCCCAGAATAAAGTGGGATTGATTGCACCAGAACTAGAGTCTGTGTCTTTCATTCTCCATCCATCACCAACGCTGTCTCCCTGCACCCCGTTTACCTGTGTGGAACCCATGGACTCCTGCTAGGGCTGGACCCCAGCAACTGAGCAATGGTGGATGAGTGGGGATTTAGGGCAAGACCCAGGGAAGAGTGAGCACTGGTGAGAGAGGGACACTCACCCAGAGGACTCTGAGCAAAGTTGGGGTAGGCGAGATTAAGACAAAATCCAGAAAAGGGCAAGCAATGTTAGAGTACCTATGATCATACTCTGGAGCCAGAGAAGGCTGAGATAAGATTAGTTAGGGGAACTTTGCAGATGGCACAGAGAACACTGGATTCTGCTGGGTGAGGGGCATTCACCCAGAGGTCCCAGAGTGTACTGAACATTGCTGGATGAGGGGAGCTCACCCAGAGAAAATGGAGGACAGAGTATTATAAGATAAGGGGGACCCCATAATAAATTTCAGGGAAAACTGCACACCTGTGTTTGAGTGGTGCTCACCAGAGAACTCAAATGACACTGAGCATTGGTTTATGAAATGACATTAAGAGTAGGACATAGAGAAGACAACACTGTGAGGAGAGGTGCACTCACACACAGGAGCTAGAGAAGTTTGAACAAGGTTTGCCTTTGGGAGCCTGGAAGAGGACAGAGAGAACAGTGAGCACTCTAAGGTAAGGGGTGCTCAAAAAAAGAACCAAGAGAAGAATGAGCACTAGTGGGAGAGGGGTACTTACCAGAGGACTCAGATGACCTTAACAATGGTGCAGGGGTAAAATTAAGACTGGACCCAGAGAAGACTGAACCCTGGTGTGATAGGAGTGCTCATGCACAGGACTCAGAATACCCTGAGAAATGTTCAAGTATGTGTGGTGAACACAGGATCCAGAAAAGGCTGAGCCATGTTAGACTCTCTAGTGTCACAACCATGATCCAGAGGAGGTTGAGGTAAGATTTGTTATAGGAATTTAGCATATGACACAGACTGAACACTGCTGGGTGAGGGATGCTAAACCAGATGTCTCAGAGTATACTGAACAGTGCTGGATGAGAGGCACTCCCCAGAGGACACAGAGAAGACAGAGTACTGGAAGATAAGGGGTACTCCAAAACAATATTCAGGGAAAACTGAGCACCTGTGTTCAAGGGGCCCTCACCACAGGATTCAGGTGATCCTGAGCAATGTATTGTGATGGGATAATAAAGACAGGACCCTGAGAAGACTGAGTACTGTCAGGTGAGTGACACTCACCCACAGGGCCCAGAGGAGTCTGAGAAGGATTACCTTGGAGAACCTGGAGCAATAAAGAAGACTGAGCACTCTAAGTTGAAGGGTGCGCACCAATAGGACCCAGAAAAGATTGAGCATGGAATGGTTAGGGAACTCAGGCAAAGGAAACAGAGGACACTGAGATCTGTTATGTGAGGGGAGCTCACCCACAGGACCCAAAGGAGATTTAGTAAAGACAGGTTAGGCAAATGGAGCAGCTTAAACAAAGAAGTCAGAGCCATGTTAGGAGGGGATAGCACCACGAGTTCCCAGTAGAATCAGAGTACTAAAGGGTGAGGGGCACTCACCCAAAGAACTGAGAGTATCCTGAGCAATGATGGATGAGAGGAGATTAGGACAGCACCAAAGAGAAGGCTGAGCACTGGTGGGAGATGGGTGCTCACCCAGAAGATTCAGAAGATGCTAAGCAATGATGTTTAAGAGGAGGGTTAGGGCAGAACCCAGAGAAGACAGAACAAAGTTAGATGGGAGGCGCTTGACTACAGTATCCAGAGGAGATGGAGTATTTTTGGAAAGGAGTTCTCACTTACTCAGAAATTTGGAATGTTTTTGAGATTATCCGTTCTGCCATTGTATCAGCAATCTCAGGTGTGGTGGTAATGGTCCTATTTCAAAGGTCTGAATAACTTCCCCAGGATGATGGAAAGTTGTTCTTTGGCACATATCACACTGTTCCTTGTATGTGTGCATTATTCATGAGTCAACATTCCTAGGAGATTTCCTGTCTTGTCAAATAAGAGTAGCCAGTGACCTATCAAAGAAGATCCTGAAAATACTGAAATATATGCTTTCCATCCACTGCTCAGAGAAATTTTAGAAATCCTGAATATGTTACATCACTCAAGAGAGCTCAGCCCCTTGAGTAAAGGTGTGGAGTTGGTGGAATGAGTTCCTTAGTGCTATTCCAATAATGTTCACAAAATTTGTCTTGTGTTTTCCAGCTTTGGCAAGGATCCTCTCTGCATGGAGGCACCAAAGGTCTATTAAGAGTCTTGGAAAGAGGACATATCCTCATGTCTCCAAGTTTCCACAGTCATGTTTGTCTAGATATGGAGGTAAGGCCAGAGATGGTGTACTGACATTAGAAGGAAAGGTGCTCACCCAGAGTTCACTATGGAACCAGGTTGCCTAGGACTCATTGGAGAGTGAGCACTCATACTTGAAATTTGTATATTCATGATACCCAGAGGAAACTGAGCATGGGTGGGAATGGATGCTCACCCACAGGACACAGATGACATTTAGCAATGGAGTGTTTAGGGAGATTAAGACAGGACCCAGAGAATATTGAACACTGTCAAGAGAGGGGTTCTCACCCACTCAACCCAGAGTAGAATGAGCAAGGAATGGTTAGAGAATGTAGAAAAAGGAGACAGAAGACTGACCACTAATAGGTGACTTGCATTCACTCACAAGATTGAGAATAAACAGTAAAGACAGGTTAGGTAAACTTAGAGGGTAAAAAGAGAGACTGAGCAATATTAGGATAGGGGTTATCACTGAGAGGATCCCATGGAGTCTGAGCACTCATGTGTGAGGGGCACTCACTCCCATTATGCAGAGTACCATGAGCATTGATGGTGAGGAGAGATTTAGGTAAGGGCCCAGAGAAGACAGAGCAATGGTGGTGATACCGCTGTTTACCGGTGATGAGTTCTGCTCCTTGTAATGTTGAAGATTGAACACTAGAGAAGCACGCCAAGGCAAGCATATTAAGCAGGTTTATTTAAAGGGAATAATACAGACTTCTCCCGGCAGGCAGAAGGGGGCCATGACTGATGTTCTAAAAGTCCCAAGAAGTGAGCGCACCCTACATCTTTTATAGGTTAAAGTCTCTTTTGTTCTCCAGTTTTCTCCCCCCTTATCTCTCTCTCCTTCCTGCCTACATGACTAGGCCTGGTTTTGCATTAAGTGAGAAACCATGGGCAGGGGGAGGGCCAAGGTGATTCAGGCAGGCAAGGGCCCAGGGGGCATTAATTAGCAGCTCCTTGCTTGCAGTCCTTGATAAAGGCAGGTAAATTTGGTAATCAATGGGCTCCGGAGATCCTTGACATTCCATTCTTCCAGGGGCAGTCTCCAACTTCCAGAGGCAGATGGCTTCATGGCTTTATTTCCTCGAATTGACCCAATTTCCTATTTCTACACTAACTACCTGTCCTTAATTCTGGCTTCAGTGGGAGAGGTGTGCTCAACCCTAAGACTCAGATGAACCTGACCAATGGAGGTAGAGGGGAGATATAGTGAAGGACACAGAGAAGCCTGAATGCAGTTAGAAGAGGTGTGCTTGACCACAAGTGCCAGAAGAGACTGATCTCTGCTGGAAGAGGGCTACTCATCAAGACAACTCAAAGCCCTTGTATGCTTTTCAAAATAATATTCTCAGTTACATCAGGGGTTGTGGGACATTGGTGCTTCTTCAAAGTTCTGAATAACTCCTCCTTGATGTTGGGAAAGTTTTCTTTGACCATATTTCACACTGACATTTGAGTGTATGCATTGTGCCTGATCCAGAGGTTCTAGGACATTTCCTCTCTTGTCAAAAGAGAGCATCCAGGGACATATCAGAAGAGATCCTTGAAATGCTTAAATATATGTTTTCCATTCACTGTTCAGAAAGTTTCATAAATCCTGGTCATACATCACCCATAAGAACTCAGCCACTTGAGCAAAGGTGAGGAAATGATGTACAATGAGGGGTGGAACTAGGTCTTTAGTGCTCTAGGAATGAGATTCATTGAGATTATCTTTGATTTTTAGGCATTTGTGAGGAGTCTCTCTGCATGGCAGCTCTAAAGGCCTATTGAGGTTATTGGAAATAGGAAGCATCCTCCTCTCTGCAAGTTTCTACAGTCATGTTGGCCTGGAAACACAGATAAGGCCTGAGATTTTGTACTGATAATAGCAGGAAAGAGGCTTAACCAGAGTGTTCACTAATGGAAATAGGGCTCAGTGGACCTTGTGCAATGGTGGGCAAGGGAAAATTTAGGGTAGGACACAGAAACAACATAGGACTGGTGAGAGAGGGGATCTCTCCCAGAGTACTCCAAAGACCCTGAACAATGGTGGTTGATAAGAGTTTTTTTTATGTTAGAACCCAGAGAAGACTGAAGCAAGTTAGATGATGGGCCCTTGACCACAGAATCAAGAGGAGAAAGAGCTCTTTTGGAAGAGGGTTTAACTCCTACAGATGTCAGAATTTTGGAATCCTTTTTGAGAGTGGCACTCTGGGCATTGATTCAGTATTATGAGGGATGGTGGGAATGGTGCTATTTAAAAGGTCTAAAGAAGTCCTTCATGATGATGGTTAATTATCTTTCATGACATTTCACACTGTCCCTTGAGGGTGTGCATTGTTCCTGACCCAGAAATCTTAGAAAGGTTTTTTCTCTTGTCAAAAGAGAATAGTCATTGTCATATAAGACAAGATTCTGAAAAAATTGAAATATATGCTTTGCACCCACCTCCCAGAGAGATGGCAGAAATACTGGCATGCTACATCACTTATAAGAGATCAGATAGTTGAAAAAGGGTATGAAAATTATACCCTGTGAGTGGTGGAACAAGGTCCTCAATGTTGTGGGAATTGACATTGATTAAAATTTCTTATATTTTCAGGCATTGATGAGGAACCTATCTGCATGGCAGCACCAAAAGGGTATTGAGTTTGTTGGAAAGAGGGAGTATCCACATCTTTCCATGTTTCCAAATTCATATTTTCCTGGACTCACAGTATACCAGAGATGGTATACTGACATTAGCAGGAAAGGGGCTCACCCAGAGAGTTCACTAAAGGAATTAGGTTGCCTAGGGCTCATTGGAGAGTGAACCCTTGTAGGTGAAGTGTGTTCACCCACAATACCCAGAGGGTACTGAGCACTAGTGGAAGAATGACACTGACCCACAGGACTCTCAAGATCCTGAGTAATGCTGGGGAAGGGAGATTGAGGACAAGAACCAGAAAAGATTGAGCACTGGTGGGAGAGGGGCACTCTCCTAGGGGACACAGGAGATGCTGAACAATAGTGTGTGAGAGGAGCTTAAACACTCCTCCTTAGAAGACTAAAAACTCCTATGTGAAGTGTGCTCAACCACAGTGCACAGGAGACTGAGTACTGCTGACCTGAAGACCTGGCTCACAGAACATTTCATATCCTTAATACTCACATGAGTGTAGCAATCACTCTTCTCCTGTTGTTCCCTCTTTTGATTCATACTTCTTGCTGATCTGTGAACTTATGAGATCTTCCTTGCCTCCTGTGCTCCCCAGTGTCCTCTGTCCATGGTGGTCTGGGAACAGTGTCCAGCAGTGTGTGGTGCCCTGCTCAGCCTTTCTCCTTAACTCCAATATAGTTTGTGATGTCATAATGACCTAGAACGAGGGGAAGGTACACCTGTTTTTACTACTAAGGCCTTAGAGAGTGTGTGGGACCCTCAGGACTTCCTGTGCCTCCAGTGTAACCTTTTCTTGGACCTAATGACCTCTGCCTCCCTCTCCTTCTCCCTCTCCCTCTCCATATCCATCTCTCTCTCCTTCTTCCTCAAGGGCAGACACTCTGCTCTTCTGCTTCATAAAGTCTCTTGTGTGAGTCCCTGCATCCAGAGTGGTTTTCTGGGTCCTTTCAGAAACTGTTGTTTTCTACAGTACTTAGTTTTCTTTTATATATATTTTATTATTATTTAATGAAGTTTGATACAGAAACATCCAAACATCCACAATTTAGAGATTTATTTTTCTCTAAATTATCAAAGTAATTAAATGTAATTTTATTGCATTGTTGTCAATTACATTAATATTACTACTAATTTATGATTGTGTTCTGTTTCTTGTGGATGACTAAAGAATGATATAGTATACACAATTATTGACCTCGGAATAAATGCTGATAATTAAGCAGGTTACATAAATTAAGTCATAAGGCTATTTCCAAAAATTCTGTACCAACACATAGAACTCCAATGACAGATTTTAAAACCACGTCTAAAGTAAATAACCTGTGGCTTGCAAAACTTAGTTCACTGTAGCTCATTTGTAATTTTTATCCCATGCATATGCAACATACAAATACTTATGTGGAAGAATTAAGTAATGGTCCTGATTAAAGAGTTAAACTGTTTTGAACATCAAGAAAGTATCAAAGTCAAATGAACTAATCAGTTCCTTCAAATATTAAATTTCTATGCTTCTTTACCTTACCAAAAAAAAAAAAAAAACAATAAACATTTCATTTGCACAAAATTATTTCTGAATCTTTCTCCTATAGTAAGGAATTCTGTTGTCATCAGGTGATAGGAGGTAGCAAGGTATTCCCATAGTAGATATTGCTGATGACATTCTCACTAGAATTGACTTTTCCTTAATCCATTCTAATGTACTTCAACTTTAATGTGAGGTCTTTATGGGTCCAGAAAAATTTATCATAGACTGGAACTTGTTTAGTCACTTAGTTCTCATTGAAAGATTCTGTGTTGAGAATTATGTCTAATTGAAAAGATCAAATCTCAGGATCTTTGTAGTGAATGCAAAAAGAAAAGCAGAGAAAATCCTACATTTCTGAACACTATGGTGTGCATTAACCAAAATCAAACTTATCCACATATTTGGACCATGTGTTCTAACTCAGAAATCAGTAATTTTATGTTTTAGCTAGTAGAAGTAGGATATTATTTTCTTATAGGCAAGGGCATCTTGGATGCATCCAGGACTGGCCTGGCTCTTTTGTGCTTCCTCTGACCTAAATGTGCAAGTGATAGAGAGGAGAGACTCCAAGAGATGTGGGCACATTAGAAACACAGAGAAAGTGGTTAGAGCCAGCAACCAGTGGAATCTTCATATAATTCAAGTCATTGAAGAGGCAGAGGCAGGGGGATCACAAGTTCAAAGTCAGCCTCCATAACTTAGTGCGACTGTAAGTAAATTAGCTTTGCAATTTTTTCTGGCTCAAAATAGAATATAAAAAGGACTGGGGATGTGGCTCAGTGAATAAGCACCACTGGTTAAATCCCCAGTACTAGGAATAAATAGATGATAGATAGATGACAGATAGATGATAGATAGATAGATAAAATGGTTTGAATCCAGAGAGAGGGAGGAAATTGGTACAATAAAAGTTTTCAACATAGGCAGAAGGAGGTTTATTTCAAAAAATGGGAAGCTGTGTTCTTAGCTAATCCTCAGAATGGGGAAAAATAAGGAAGTATTAAGTTTTACTTTGAACACATAATAGTAAATTTATCTAGTGTCATCACTGGTATTAAAGATGTTAGTAATGCATAACCCAGTGAAATAAAGACTATGGATGGTTTGAGTGATAAGTTGTTCATACACAAATGCATATACACAATAACCTTTCTTTATGTTATTTATTTTTAGAACAAAATTAATGGTTTTATTCCACATTTGACTTCAGCAATAGTCTGCATTATATATGTACTTTATGTAAGTTCATGAGACTCTGATTTGAGAATATTTCCTACTTCATAATATCATAAATAATAACTTAATTGAAAATTTCTATGTACGAAACACATATAGTCTGCACCTGAATATTTCATTGACAAATTCATATATATGTAAAATTAGACAAATCTGTTATTTTCAGTTATTTAAATAAATCCATCTAAAGTATCCACCAGTATTAGAAATAATTATTTCATAAATTAGTTTCAATACAAAAATAATTATCTTATATTTATTTTTATTTTTCTTTCTCAATAGTTTAAAAACTTGTATGTTTTATGTTCATATAGGATCACAATTCCCAATATTACATTAATTAATTATAAGCCAAAATCAAAGCAATGCATTTTTTCTTTCTGTAGTGCTGAAGATCAAACCCAAGGTCTCATGTATACTAGGCACGCACTCTACTACTGAACTATATTTCCAGACCCAAAGCAAGTTATTGGGAGTTCATGTAATATTTTTCATAATGTAGAAGTACCTGGACACTCATTTCAAGTTAGACAAAAATTCAAAGAAGATTATTTAAATTAAGGGGGGCGGTTAACCAGGAATTGAACCCAAATGCACTTAACTTCTGAGGTATATCCCAAACCTTTCTATTTTTTATTTAGAGACATGTCTTGCTAAGTGCTTGGGGCTTTGCTAAGTTGCTGATGATGGTCTTGAACTTGCCATTCTCCTGTCTCACCCTCCCAAGGCTGGGATTATATGCAGGCACTACTACTGTTCCCAGCTTATTTAATTTTTTAAAATTTATTTATTGTTACTTTTCTTTTAAGATATACATGACAGCAGAGTGTATTTTGACATATTATACATACATGTAATATAACTTATTCAAATCCCATGATTTCACATGATGTGGATTTTCATTGGTGGCACATTCATGTTTAAACATAAAAATGTTATGTTTGATTTATTCTACTGTCTCGCCTATTCCAGCTTCTTTAATTTTAACCACATGAAATATTTGTGTCAATATGATAGGATAATGGATCTAGTAATAATGCTTCACCTATGATTTTTTTATTCCGTACTTTCTAATATTGTAGACATGTAGTTATTTAAATTTAATTCAAATGGAAATCAAAGAATGTAATTCCTCAGTTGCACTATCCCACAACTTAAGTGCTGAGTAGCTCAATTTGGTCTGTGAACACTATACTCACACATATACAGAATGTTTCTTCCATCAATAAACTGTAGTGGAGGGTCCTTGTTGATTTATTTGTGCTTGAAATAATACTAGTAGTATTATTTCAAACTATCATCCATTGTTTTCATTTATTCCAAAACAAAAATGATGTTTAAGGTCCTAATACTTGCTTGACCCTGGAATTAACAAAAAAGTCCCTTCCCTCATGTAGCTTATGTTTACTGGACAAGAAAGAAATTAGCAAACACACGCAAAATGTTTTACAGTAAGAAATGCAGTGAAAAACTAGATTAGATAAGGTGATAGAAGTGTCTTAGAAAGGTGTATTAGGCCAGGCTGAATAATATGAAAAATATCTTGGATCGAGGACTGAATGAAGGCTGTGGGTACTGTCAATACCAATACCAATACTTTCAATGCTTTGAGAACATTCCATATGGACAGAATAATACAAATGTGCTGATAAAATACACTCCTTATCTGCGTATGGTGGCACATGGGTACAATACCAGCAGCTTGGGAGGCTGAGTCAGGAGTATTATAGGTTCAAGACCCTAAGTAAATTAGAGAGATTGTGTCTCAAAATTTTAAAAAGGTGGGATGGTTAGAATGTGTCTAAGTGTTTATGGATATGCTTCCTTGGATTTAATTTCTATTACCATAAAAATAAATTTATAAATTAAAAACACACATCCTCCTTAGTGTGGGTCAGGGGAGAATCTCAGGGTAACTAGAAGCAAAGAACAGTAACAGCAGTCAGAATGTGTCTATGTTGTACCTTTATCTCTTCATCAGAATTTTGAAGTATATATTACAATGTGACAGAAGCAACAGAGTGATTCTGGGATGGGGTGCATAGCATAATATGATTTATTATTAAAGAGAGCACTGATTGCAGCATAGTGAATAGAACAGGGTGGACATAGGCAATAATGATAACAGGGAAAACAACTTCCAGGGAAGGAGTTTAGATCAAATGTGACAGTAACTGAAAGCAACCAGAAACCACTTCAGACATGAAAACTCACATGAGAGATTTTATTAAGCAAACAGGCAGAGTGTCTCCCTGAAGGGAGAGAGAGAGAAAATGAGAGGAAGAGAGAGAGAGCATGTGCACACAAGACAGAGAGTGAAAGCCAGGAGGATAGAGCATGAAAGCAAGGAGGAGAGAGAGAAAATGGTGGGGGAACTCTTCTTAAGTAGTTCACAGGATAATAACTGACCAATGACTGCTGAGAATGTTCACAGGCTGATGAGTGGACCAATAGCTGGCTGGGATGTTCATAGTCTGACAATCTAGGTTGCAAAATGGTGAGAGGGAGGGAGAATAATAGCAGATCTGATGTCAACAGTGACCTGGGTATGTATGGTAGCAATGGGAGAGAAAGTTTGGATTTCCTGGGAATGATGAAATTTTTCTGTATTATGTCTCTGCATTTTCTCCAGTCATTGAACATGAAGCCAGTATTCAAAAGCTCACATTATGCTGCAATTTTTATTTCTGTTTAGCTGTGAAGTACCCTATCCTAATTAATGAGCCATACTAAACCCATACTAATTCTCAGAATTGTTGGATTATTTGAAATTAATTCCAAAGCCTATAATCACAGTTTAGCAAACATTAACAGGTTTGGGATAAAAGAATTGTCTTCACGTTATTTCTCATGAAAGTATATTACTAGTCCTCACATATTTTATTCGATAAGCATTTTTCTTTGTCCATTTTTAAATGAGTTCTCCTTGATGTCCTTGCTCTATAAATATAATGTTACCCTTGGACACATCAATAGATGTGTATTATACTGTTTAGTGCTCTTCTAATTTCCTTTTCCATATCATATCACATGTTTGGTAAAAATGAATTCAATGAGAAATAATACAATAAGAACTAAAGGAAAAATACTATGAGATATTTTATTAACAGGGCATTAGATTAAAGAAGCAGAGTCAGATGTTCTAAGAATGTTAAAATAATACTAGCATATTTCATCTCTATTATTCTATAGAGGAGAGAGAGGAGCACAGAAGGGAAATATTGTAGCTGAACTTCTCCTATGATATGTTTTCTCTTCAATAGGGTGAATATGCTATAGATATCTATGTAAATATTTTAGTATTATATATAAATAACTTGAATATATTAATTCATGACAGGAAGTCTCTAACAACCATATATTTATCACATTTTTATTACATTTTTACTAAAGCCTGTTCCATAATACATATAGCTAGTATCCTTTAAAGAAGCTCTAAGGAAATCCCTTCCTATTTTTCACTAAAGTACCACTCAACCCCTATGATTATGTTCTCATACAGCAAGCATTTTTTGTATTAGTAAAATGGTTCCAAACACAATAATATTTTTTAATAATAAAATTTTTAATAACTTCAAATTTATTACTTTATTGAGGAAAATAGTTGAGATAATATTATGAATTGATTAGGAAACAAGAACAAGGTTGACACTCTAAACATTTCCACTTTGTAAGTTCAATGTTCAACTTGAATGTTCTGCTTGTAAAAGAAAAAACATGGAATTTAACAGGTAAGCAAGTACTTGTGGCAGAAAAGTATTAGATCATACAAAAGACTTTCATTGATAAATTGCTCTTTCATATTATCAAAACTAAATAGTAACATTCCCTGAGTATAACTTTGGTGCCAGACTTAAATTTATAAGCCACCTAGATATTTTTACTGTTTTCTATTTCATTACTTTTTTGTTTGTTTTTCATAGTATTTAATAATGCGGGATGTTGACTTCACTCAATTGGTTACGTTCAACAATAACTGGCTATGTATTTGTTGTTTAAGAATAAAGCATAGCATATATGAGTCACTCATTTTTAAGTGTTAATTATGTATAAAATTTTTCATTTCAATTTTATATATCAGACAAATATAAGCTCAACAAGCAATAAGTATGTACTTAATGTCTTTTTAATATTGTTTCTGTGTTTCTCAAACTATTCTCACATTTGAAATAACTTCTATTTTTTTATCCCCATCCCCTTACTTTATGTGCATTTCCTGAATGCATCCTTGCAAATACAATTTTCTATTTCAGACTGGCTTCAGAGAAAGTGGTAAAGATAAGTGCACTGCTTTCTTGTACTTCTCCACTGCTTTCAACACAAAACCAATGCCTTTGTATCTATGAATTCTGTTACTCCTAATCGTGTAAATAGGACCTAAACTTTTTTATAAAATGCCCATTATGTTATTACTCCAGTAATCAAGAACACTTAAAAACCTTCTCAAGGAATTCAACATCAATCCTCTTCTTTTATTCTGTAAAAATTTAAACTCCAAATTTCCCTTTTTCTCAAAATCAAATGAAGACACTTCAACTCTCCTTATTTGCAACAATTATTTTCTCCATTGAATGCAAACTGATTGTCTCTTTACCAGAGAAACTTATATATTCTCTTTCTACTAGTTCTAATGATATAGAACATGCTGTCATATACTGCTCCCAGGTCTGTGCCACTGATATTTACTTTTCCAATATGTGTTTTCACTTTTAAATAATATTGAAATTACTTTCATGTAATTTATCCTCCTCTGAGTAGTCTCTTCCATTACAGCATTTCTGCACATGCTGAATGTCCCCCTTCCCACATCAAAACTTCTCAGTGGTTTTACAAATATTGTCAGTATTATAAGTAAAACAATATTATTTAAAGCCAAGATACTGCTATGTGTGAGATAAACTAAACATTTTACATAAAATAGCTTTGTTTATTCTTCTCCCAGATTTTACACAGCTACTCCTCTGTTTATAAGAGGAGACTGAGGCTGAAAATTTTGATTGCTCAGTTTCACAGAGCTACAAATTGCTATATGTGTTCTAAGTTTTACAGTATAGTTCATCTAAGCTGTACATATTTTTTGTATTAGTCAAGCATTTTGCTTGCACTTAAAGGTATATCTGTTTTTGATACTCTACCTATTCATGGAGAGCTGCTCAAAAAATTTGAAAGTAAAGAAATTATGGTGGCATATCAGCATGTTAGTCATCAAAGAAAAGATGTGAAAAATATTATTTAAACAATTAACTATATCAGCAGAAATAAATAGTAAGCAGAATAAATGCAGGGAGACTTGTAAATTCAAAACTACAATGATCAGAAATGTAACCAGGAAATTATGATAGCACAGAACTGCATCAAAAGAGCACAAACTATCATGTGAGGTGAATAATAAGTGTCAACTGAGCCTAATATGGAAAACACAGTAGAAAAGGCTCTGACTGGGAATTAAAGAATGCCTATGCATAGGTTACTTTTCTGAAGAAATCTATTTTATTTGCAAGACACTAAATCTATAAGAAAATGATTTTTAAATCATTGCAGTGCTTGGTAATGTGCCAGAAAATATGGTAAAAATTATGCATGTATCGCTATTGAAACATACTCAATTCATGTGAACACATTCTGATATAAAATTCTAAAATTAGCATCAAAACACCATCAGAGATGTCTTAAAATTAGTTTTTTGAGAGAAAACCAGAAATTGTGTGCTGAAAAACTAGAAAAATGTAATATTCCCCCTACATACTTGAATTTCTCAATTACTGAATTACATGAGATTAATTCAATGTATGTGGAAAAAATTAGAACTGTATTCACTCCATTTGCTTAATTTTTTTGTGGTGGGTGGGGAGATGAATTGATTTCTAAGAAGGCCATGGGATTAACAAGTACAGACAAATTATATAGGTAATACTTGTTTAATTCAAGACAATAATTATTTGAAATTATCTACTAAAATCTCTTATTGAGGAAATTAAAGAGAATATCTACATATAATAAAGTAATGAAGTGATTATACAGTGACAAGCAAGAAACTAAGGCATGATTGAGGTATAAAATGATCATTTTTTGCATCATAAAGTAAAACCATGAGCTAATTCTTGCACAGAATCTCTTGAGAGCCATTTAAAACTTAAAAAGAAAAAGGAAAAAAGAAAAAAGCGAGAAGAAAAATGATGAGGACATGTGCAAATGCATAAGAATGAAAATATGTTGGATAAAAAAAAACACAAACAGGTATGAACAGGTCAAAAATATCATACTTGAAAAACATCAGCTACTTGGAAGAGTGCAAAATTGTAAAATCAATGTATTTCTTTTTCTTTTTCTTTTTCTTTTTGCAGTACTGGGGATCAATGTATTTCTTTAGTGCAAAATAAAATGAATATATTTAGAAAGGGTTTTAAGTTAATGAATTTTAGAAAATTCTTGAAAGACTCCAAGTTTGTCAAATATTTGTGGCAAAATCATATCACCATTTCTTTTCTGTTTTAGTGTACAACAAAGAACACACCACATTTACATATCCAAGTAAAAGTTTTTCAGTAGAGTTTATTTAGGTTTAGATCTTGAGGATCAAATTTGATCAATTTTAGATCAGTTACCTATGCAAACCAGTTACTTTTCTTATTTTATTCCAGTTAAAGAAAAATTAATCAAAGATCTCTTAACTCCTACTTCAGAGGGTTAATAAAGTTTTCACTCTTGTTAGTCTTGTACATGCTAACATTCTGCACAGTGTCTATAAACAGAAATCCACTCAATAAGGGTGATTTTCTGGGAATGAATGGCTAGCTGTTTCTGTTTGCAATATAAACACAGTGTTCATTAACAGTAATTGGCATAGTTTCTGGAAACAGTAAATTTTACATGCAAAAAAGTATGTCTATGGTGTGAGTGTTCTTATAGGGGACTTTGAAGATTATATGAAAAAGTAAAATTTAGAGCAAAAATTTGCCTTGCAACCATATATTGCCATTAGCGAATGTGGGAAATATCTGGGTCAGGCTAATTAGACAACAAACAATATAATATATTTAGCAAAAAATATAAATAATATTTTGGTGTTCTTTTAGAAAATAACTTTCCAGTTCATTCCTTTTATCATTCCTAAAGATGAAGTTTTCTATGCTTTCTTGACCTCACAAGGCATTATATTTAAAGATTTATTTATTTGTAATCATGTTTTGCAATACTGAGTTTTGAGATCACATGCAGCATTTCCTACAGAGTAGCTGTAACAATAGTAATAATAATAAAAACAACTACATCCCTAAGTTGAAAGCGACCTACTTACTCCCTTCTAACAATTACCTTGACTAATTCTATTAAGTCTCATTTCTTCAGTAGAAAAAAATATTTCAAAGAGGATTAATAACTAACTTTTGCATGTGTATCTATATATTGATGCCCACTGAAACTCCAACTAAATTATAAATGCTGTACAGGAGGGGCTTAGTCTTGCTAGAGAGAAAAGCTATTTCTTTTTTTATAATAGTTTTGAGTTCCTATTTATGATTTCTGAGAAGAAATAAACCAAGGAAAGAATGCATAAAAAATTGAAATACTTTATAAAATTAATGGTCTTATGCAACTCCCTTGTGAATAATTACTATATCAATTTTTTTATTTTTCATGTGTATAGAATTAAAATGTGTAATACTTATGTTTCATATTGACCTTCTTGTCATTTTCTATATGTAAATTTATCTAAATTTATCACAAATTATTTTATTTTGAATGAGGAAGTGAACTCATGGATGATTAAACACTAAGACAAATCCCCAGATCTTCTTTTATACTTTATTTTGAAGCAGGTTTTTGTTGAGTTGCTTAGAGATTAGCTAAAATGCTGAGTCTTATTTTGAACTTGTGATCTCCTGCCTAAGTCATCCAAGCCACTAGGGTTACAGGTGTGCACACCATATCCTGCTAATTATTTAAAGATTGAAATTTTTATGAATGGATAAAGGAAGTGTTGTATATGTAAACATGAAATAGCATTTGTCCATTAAAAAGAATTTGCAACAACATAGGATAAAGACTATTATTAACTTTCATATAAAAATTAACTGGTTGGAGGCAGAGGCAGAATCCAAAATTCAATGCCAGTCTCACCAACTTAGCAAGGTCCTAAGCAATTTAGTGAGGTCCTGTTTCAAAATAAATAAAGAGGGGGAGTTGGCTCTTTGGTTAAGCAGCACTAAGTTTAATTTATGGTATGAAAAAAGTTTAACTGGCTCTGTGAAAAAGCAGTTTTACTCCTAGATATAGAGCATGGAAAAATAAATTAAAATATACCAAAAGAGAAAATACTTGCCAAAATTCTAAATGTACACAGCAGCCAAACACTCAAAATAATATAAATATCTATTAATTGGAGCTTGAATAAGAAGTTATAGTATGTTCATATGGTAGACTATTTTTCATCAATATGAAGGAGTGAATTATTGATTGATGCAAAAGCATGGATGAATTTCAAAAACTCAAACTTCAGTGAAATAATTCAGAAAAACCCTTCTTCTGGGTGCAACTTTCTTTAGGATACGGACTTCCCTCACACCTGTACCCTTCGTGCCATCTTCTGCTTCACCTTGGCAAGTTGCCTATTCCCAAAACCATTTCTCCCATCTCTACCACACCCTTGTTCCCCTAGCATCCAGGGGATGGCTAGGTTCCCAACAAAACTTCTCTCTTAAAGTCTTTAAGGACACTTTTATCATGAAATATACAGGTCATATTTCAGCCCTTAACTTTTTGACATTTTGCTGTTGAAGACAGCTTGGAGTTCGTTCTTTGCTTTGTTCTGCTCTATATTCAACATCCGCATGTTTAATGATCCCTTCTATGTGTGGATATCCAAAAGACACATAAAGTTTAATGGATTCAAAATTGAAGTAGGGTCTTCTGCACACCATCTATTTATTTTATTCTTTCCACCTGTGATCTTTCTGTAAAGAAATGAAATGCCCTCTTCTAAGCTGGAAAATAGGATGCACCCTCAACAATGTCTTTTCTTAGTTATGGGTCCTATGTTATCCAGATACCCATTGCTCTGGAAAATTACCTGAAGAATCAACTAAAAAGTGGGAAGATTTAATTTGGCTTATGACTTGACCCCATTGCTCTTGGCTTCTAAAAGGCAGAACATCATAGTGGGGAGTATGTAGTGATGCAAATCTGATCACTTCATAGTTGAAGGGAAGATGAGGGAGAGGAGAGAGATAGATATGGGGAGAGGAGAGAGATAAATAAATACTCCTCAAGGGCAGACCTCCAATGACCTACTGCCTTCTGGCCCCATAGCTTTCAGTTTCCAGTTCTCCCCCAAAACTATTTTTTATGGATCCATCAATGAATTAATCCATTTGTGAGTTTACAGCCCTCATATTCCAACCACTTCCTAAAAACCCTGCCCTTGGACGTTGTTGTATCAGGGAGTTTTGAGAGGTTTTGCGGAACATTGCAGATCAAAGTCACACATGTCCTATCTCCTAAACAACTCCTTAAGCTGCTGCTTCTCTGCTATCCAAGCTGCCACTGTAATTTTTTAATTAAACTACAGCAATCACCTCCTAATAGCTTTTCTGGTTTCCACGCATGCCTAGCCACAACCCAGTGCATTGTCTGATTGATGCTTCTAAAGATGTTTTGTATTGGGTAATCCCCTGTTTAAAATCCTTCATGGTACTCTATTGTTTATGTTAAAATTCAAACTCTGCTTTTCATTTGGCATTTCCTTCACCAGAAACACCCTTTGTTCTAGATGTTGATTCTCTCTTGCTTATTCTACAGGACTCACTTTAGACATTACTTTCCTGGAACATTTTTCTTGGTTCTTCAAGTCTCAGGATTCCTCCTCATATGTTCCAGAAAGTGTTATTGCTTGTCATATAATTACTGTAATTTTTTCTCTCTTGCCTGGCAACAGGGATGGAAAAAAGTGTCTGATAAACACTTCCTGAAAATTTAGAATGAAAGCAATTTCTTTCCAAGCTTGAGTTGCTGTGGTGATCAAGCTTGAGTTGTTGTGGAATCACCTGGAGGACCTAGTAAACCATAGCCTGCTGGCTATTTGCCTAGAGTTTCTGTTCAGCAGTTTGGGGTTGTACTGATGGTAAGGCTGGAATTAGATATTGGCAGGAATCTAAGAGTGAAACACTGAAGCATCTGGAGGGGAGGGTTCTCATCAGGAGAGGCTCACTGGTCCAGGTGTAAGTAACACCCCTAAGGATGGGAATGTGGACCTTTGGACCATGGAAGATGCACAATATTCCCTTGTGGACACGTTCATATTTTAATTTGCCTTCTAATGATATTGGGGATTATTTTTACACAGGGCATCTACTGAGACTCTATTAGGGACATTTCTTAATGTGTTAGGTAACAAGTGACTTATCAGACTCATCACCACCTGCTTTTTAATGCAAATCAAAACCACCCTAAGATTCCATCTCACCCCAAATAGAATGGTGATTATTAAGAATAAAAGCAACAACAGGTGTTGGTGAGATTGTGGGGAAAAAGTACACTCATACATTGCTGGTGGGGTTGCAAATTAGTGCAGCCACTTTGGAAAGCAGTATGGAGATTCCTTAGAAAACTTGGAATGGAACTAACATTTGACCCAGCTATCCCACTCCTTGGCCTATACCCAAAGGACTTAAAATGAGCATACTACAGATAGAGCCACATCAATGTTCATTGCTGCTGAATTCACCATAGCCAGATTGTGGAACCAACCTAGATACCCTTCAGTTGATGAATGGATAAAGAAACTGTGGTATATATATATATATATATATATATATATATATATATATACACAGTGGAATATTACTCAGCCATAAAGAATGATAAAATTATGGCATTTGCAGGCAAATGAATGAAATTGGAGAATATCATGCTAAGCAAGATAAGCCAATCTCAAAAAACCAAAGGATGAATGATATCGTTGATGAGTGGATGATGACACATAATGGGGGGTGTCAGGGGTGGGCTCTGAGGGTCCCAGAGCCACACCGTGGCCTGATCTCTAAGTTGGCGCCTGGCAGCTTGCCAGCCACAGATGCACTCATAAACAAGTTTTAGGAAGTAACTCTGGTTGGCTGTTGTACATGAGGCGATCCTGGTATCTGCCTGGAGACTGTTCCTTGATAGGCTGACTTTCCTGGTAGTCTACTCTCTGATAGGCTGATGTTCTCAATATAAGTCAGAGACTTGTGGAATAAACCCCTTTGGGTTCCTGTGATCAAGAAGAGCGTACGCGTTGTGATTGCCCACCGCCTGCGGGCGGTGGGCGATCATAAGTGGTGCCGAAACCCGGGACCTCGAGTTATAAAGAAGAAACTGATCAGGTAAATACAGGGAAAGTAAAGTACAGTCTGACCAGATTAAAGTTCGCTGGATAAGCGACGAGTTAAAGTTCACAGGGTAAGCGACAAGTTAAAGTTCCCTGGGTAAGCGACGAGTTAAAGTTCGCAGGGTAAGCGACGAGTTAAAGTTTGCTGGGTAAGCAACGAGTTAAAGTTCGCAGGGTAAGTGACGAGTTAAAGTTTGCTGGATAAGTGACGAGTTAAAGTTTGCTGGATAAGCGATGGAGTTAAATTTCACGGGAAGCGACGAGTTAAAGTTCGCGGGTTAAGCGACGGAGATTGTAAGTGCTTTCGCTTTTGTTTTTCTAGTTAAAGTGCTTTGCATTCTGTTAGTTTAATAGAGAAAAATGGGCACTGAAATGTCATGAATGCGCATGGAAGGTCCCTTTTAGTATTTGCTCTGGGCCAATGGAATTCCTCTTGAAACTAAAACAGCCTGAACCAAATGCAGAGAGGCCATAAAACAAGGGGAAGAGGTTTTCGAGGAAATAAAAGAGGAAAGGTCTAAAGTATCAGAAGGGGCATCAATAAGATCAGAGACAGACAAGGAAAATAAAACTGGGTGTGAGGATAGTTCAGATGAAGAGGAGGATTTACTATGTAAAACAAAAAATCTTGCTATTACAGGATCTACTAAAGAAAAGATGGGGCAAACACACACCACACATGGTGACCCTGCGCTTTCAGCTCTTAGACTCACGCTGAAGAGTAGCAGCCTTGAGTGGTCTGATACACAGGGGGAAAAAGCCTGGGACACCTTTAAGAGGGAAATCAGTTTAGGTGAGGGTCCCCCATTAGGAGTCTGCCCTACGTTATCCGCCCTTAAGGCCTGCTTCTCTCCAGGACCTCCCAAAGGGGGCTCCAAGTTTCTCCCCAAAGAGCCACCGCCTAAAGAACCACCGGCTCCTCCCATTGCATCTCCTTCCAGAAACTTGCCACATAGTAAACAACATTGGGAGACCTTTAGTGAGGAGCCCAATCCATCTCAATCCGCTCCTCCCAAGGTTGAGGAACCACGAGGGCAGCCAGCCTCTACACATAGGGAGGGCCCACTACTGCCCCGGGCAGGATCATTGCTGCCATCTTGTATTCTGGGGCCACATCAGACTCCAATGAAAGCCCTCACCCTCCTACTTCCAGGTGGCGGGAAATCTTCCCAGTGGCCATTTTGTGATACTGGGCAAGAACTCACAGACTCTAACCTCCCCCCTCCCTGTAGGGCCTTCCCAGTAAATGTTAAAATGTTAGTTTGGGAAGGAATGACTACCAATAACAAATTGGCCTGTGCAGGGATGAAAGATGGTTCCATGGGAAGGTGGATTGTGGCTACCAAAGATATTGGCACACAGCATCTGTGAGCGAGTGGGCAGATGGAAAGGGATTCATTATCTTCAAGTCTCTTCTTTCTTGCGCTTCTCTGCTCTTCCTGCAAATGCCTCCTTCTTCTCCCCCTCTTAATCCCTCCTCCTCCTCCAACCTTGACTCAGCTGTTTCTACTTCCATTCCCCGGTCCAGCCCACCTAGTCCTCCTGCCATGAGGTCCCACATACACAGGTGGGTAGGGAGTAACCAGCCCAACCATCAGTGGCATGTCCTAGTAAGAAGTATGATATAGTAGCCCCAGACCCCACAAGTATTGGGAGATAATTGTTTCATAATTTTCTGCATCCAAACCTGAATTGATTACTAACCAGGATTAAGGGTTAAAATGCCCTAGGCATCAAGTTTCTGCTGGAAAATTTTAGCTCCTTTCAGATCCAAATCTCAGTCAAGGCTTACATTGAAATGTAAATAGAGAAAGCCTGAAGGCTCAGTAGGAGACAGGTCTCAAACCCCCCCCCCCAAAAAAAAAGAGCAAAAAAAAAAAAAAAGGCTTACCTGAACTCCAGCAAAAGTAAATTTTATGGTGCTTTACTAAAGTAATTAACGGCCGTATCACTTTTCCCGTATCATTTTTCCAGGACTCTTGTTTTTTTTGAATTCTACATATTTTTTGAGCTTATGACTTTTTGATCAGTTCTTTTTTTTTTATTATTCAACTAGAGTTTTTGAACATTGGTTACATTGCAATGGAGATTCACCTATAAAGTTTCAAGGCCTTTGATTTTGTGTTATGTGTATGTCGTGCTGTCTAATGTCACGTTTTGTCTGTATCAAAACTGAGCGCTCCTAAAATTAAAATTTAAAAATGGATCCAAATACTTTTAATTCATGTGATTTAAAAAGTTTCGATTTAAATTGGGTAAACTAATAGAAGTAAAATGTCTTGAAAATAACTTGCAAGTCTCTAGGTGGTCAAACTAATAAAATGTTGATGTTAATAAAATGCTTAACCTCAATTTTTCTAGGACTTTCCTCCAACAAGAAAAAGCTGGCAAATACTGTTCAGGACACTTGTCTAATATCTTGGGTTTTTTTAAGAAAATAAGGGAATTAGAATTGACATGCATGGGATTACTCAAATGTGTTTGTACAGAAAATTGTTTTGTGTCATCACTAAACTAAAACAAGGTTACTAAGAGTTATGTCCTAACAGGTACAATTCTATACACAAAGGGTTCTAAAAGTTTCAACTGTGTTTCAATTAGAGTACTATAAATAACAAAATATTTAATCTTATTAAAATAGAGTATTTTTTTTAATTTAGAAATTTCATAAGTGTTGTTTCAGAATGTGAACAAAAAGGGGTCAACAGGAAAGAGAAAATAAAGGTTCTGGGTATGGAAATATATTTAGTAAAAGGGAAAAGGAAATGTTTCTGGGTAAGAAAGTGCTTGTGTGATGAAATAAATGAGGGTCTAAGTAAGTGCTAAGAAAGTCTACGTAAGTAAAGGGCAAGTTTCAACAAGTTTGCATGTAACTATGTTGGTTGTATGTATGTGAAACATTTAAAGCTATTTAAGGTTTTTCCTAAGGTGAAATACTAATGTTCTAATATAAACCAAAGTTTAATCTATATGGTAAAATGAAATGGTAAAATAACAAGGATTTCTTAGAAACACTAATTTACTCTTAACTTTGTGTATATTTATTTATTCTTTAGAACAATTAGTCTTAAAAATAGGGGTTTATACAATTATGGTTAAGCAACTGTTAGAGTATTGTACTACATTATAGAGTCTAAATTTTTCTTTAAAAACTAAATTTGGAAACAACCAATTTCTCACTAAATTTGAAATAGCTCTAACCACAGGTATACCTTATAACCTACAAGGACAAGGTATTGTTGAACGTGCACATCTCACCCTCAAAAATACTCTTTATAAACAAAAAGGGGGAATAAGGGAGACCTTCAGGTCCCCTAAAGATAAACTTTCTCTTTGCCTCTTTATTTTAAATTTTTTAATTCTGGATAATGAGGGTCGCTCTGCCGCTGAGAGACATGGCAATCATAAACGACATGATAGATTGATGGTAAAATGTAAGGATGTTCTTACAGGACAATGGAACAGCCCGGACCCGGTACTTTACTGGAGCTGCAGCTCGGTTTGTTTGTTTCCACAGGATAAAACATCGCCTATCTGGGTTCCTGAGCGACTAACTCGACCAGTGCCAATGCTACCAACAAGTAACTTACAACCTCTTTTTAGTCTCTTAGGAGGAACAGTTCAAATATGTACCTTTCCACCTACCCCAGTTTGTGTGTTTCCCCCTTTTTATGTTTCTGCTAACTAACGAAACAACTGCTTCTCTCAATTGTACTTCAGATTTGCAGTCTTAATGTGTGTTCCTACCTTCCTACCAGTCCCAGTCTCTGTTACAGATGCAGAATTGCCAGTGTTACTATCAAGAAACAGGAGAGATTTTGGCATCACAGCGGCCATGGTCACCACGGTAGCAGTCTCTGCAGCGGCAGCCGCAACCGCAGCAGCAGCATTGACACAACCATACAGACAGAAACAACAATCACTTGGCCGAAAATACAGCTGCATCCTTACAGACTAAAGAGACCCTAAACCAACATCTAACAGCAGGCATACTCCTTGTAAATCAAAGAGTGGACTTACTACAAGAACAAGTGGATACCTTGCAAGAACTTTTGGGACTGGGATGTTTATCCTTTAAGAGCAGTGTGTGTCACCCCTATTGCTTATAATAACTTTAGATCTGTGGTTATGTTATCTAAAAATCTCTCTGTCTACCTTACTGGTAATTGGTCATATACATTTGATAATTTAACCAGGCTTTGACAGCCATTGAGACAGGCACAACACCCCAAGCATGGCTAAGCATGCTGGACCAGTAGTCAAAGATGGGTAAGATCCGTGGAAATGCATACCAACCTAAGACAGGGTTCTGACGCCTGGAGGTCAGAATTCCAATGACGGGTAAGGATGTAATTTGCCGTGGACAACCTAAGACAGGCATGGTCCCAAGTCATCTTTTCTTTATTTAAAGAATAAGGGGGAGATGTCAGGGGCAGGCTCTGAGGGCCCCAGAGCTGCACCATGGTCTGATCTCTAAGATGGCACCTGGCAGCTTGCCAGCCATAGCTGCACTCATAAACAAGTTTTAGGAAGTAACTCTCGTTGGCTGTTGTACATGAGGTGATCCTGGTATCTGCCTGGAGACTGTTCCTTGATAGGCTGACTTTCCTGGTAGTCTACTCTCTGATAGGCTGATGTTCTCAATATAAGTCAGAGACTTGTGGAATAAACCCCTTTTGGTTCCTGTGATCAAGAAGAGCGTACACATTGTGATTGCCCACTGCCTGCGGGCGGTGGGCGATCATAGGGGAGTGGGAGGGGTAAGTTTTAGGGTTAGAGTTAGGGTTAGGGAGGAGGGCAAGAATGGGGGAAGGAAGGACTGTATAGAGGAAAAGAGGATGGGAGGGGTGGGGGAGAAGGGAAAAAATAACAGAATGAATCAACCAATATTACCCTATGTAAATTTATGATTACACAAATAGTATGCTTTTAATCTATGTACAGAGAAACAACATGTATCCCATTTATTTACAATAAAAATAAATAAATAAATAAATAAGTAGTAGAAGACAGGAAATAGTTAAACTCAGAGCTCAAATCAACAAAATTGAAACAAAAGAAACAATACAAAAAATTGACAAAATAAATAGATGGTTCTTCAAAAAAATAAACAAAATTGATAAACCTTTAGCCACAATAACAAAGAGAAGAAGAAAGAAAACCCAAATCACTTAAATTTGGAATGAACACGGAAATATCACAACAGACACGACTGAAATACAAATGATAATTAGAAGCTATTTTGAAAATCTATACTCCAACAAAATAGAAAATTTTGAAGGCATCAACAGGTTTCTAGAGACATATAAATTGCCTAAACAGAACGAGGAGGATATACACAATTTTTTTCATTGTAAACAAATGGGATACATGATGTTTATCTGTTTGTACATGGTGTAAAGGCATACCATTTGTGTAATCATAAATTTATATAGGGTAATGTTGTTTGATTCATTCTGTTATTTTTCTTCTCCCCCAACCCTCCCACCCCTCTTTTCCCTCTATACAGTCCTTCCTTCCTCCATTCTTGCCCCCTCCCTATCCATAATTCTAAACCTAAAACTAACCCCTCCCACCCCCATTATGTGTCATCATCCACTTATTAGCGATATCATTCGTCCTTTGGTTTTTTGAGATTGGCTTATCTCACGTACCATGATATTCTCCAATTTCATTCATTTGCCTGCAAATGCCATAATTTTATCATTCTTTATGGCTGAGTAATTTTCCATTGTATATATACATATCATGGTTTCTTTATCCATTCATCAATTGAAGGACATCTAGGTTAGTACCACAATCTGGCTATTGTGAACTGAGCAGCTATGAACATTGATATGGCTGTATCTCTGTAATATGCTGATTTTAAGTCCTTTGGGTATAGGCCAAGGAGTGGAATAGCTGGGTCAAATGGTGGTTCCATTCCAAATTTTCTAAGGAGTCTCCACACTGCTTTCCAGAGTGGCTGCACTAATTTGCAGCCCTACCAGCAATGTATGAGTGTACCTTTCTCCCCACATCCTTGCCAACACCTGTTGTTGCTTGTATTCTTGATAATCGCTATTCTAATTGGGGTGAGATGGAATCTTAGGGTGGTTTTGATTTGCATTTCTCTTATTACTAGAGATGTTGAACATTTTTCCATATGTTTTTTGATTGCTTGTAGATCTTCTGTGAAGTGTCTATTCATTTCCTTAGCCCATTTGGCGATTGGATTATTTGTTGTAGAGTTTTTTGAGTTCTTTATAGATCCTGGAGATTAGTGCTCTATCTGAAGTATGATTGGCAAAGATTTTCTCCCACTCTGTAGGCTCTTTCTTTGCATTGCTGATAGTTTCCTTTGCTGAGAGAAAGCTTTTTAGTTTGAATCTATCCCAATTATTGATTCTTGCTTTTATTTCTTGTGCTTTGGAAGTCTTGTGCTATGGAAGTTGAGGAAGTCTGGTCCTAAGCCGACATGTTGAAGCTCTGGACCTACTTTTTCTTCTATAAAATGAAGGTCTGTGGTGTGATTCTGAGGTCCTTAATCCATTTTGAGTTTAGTTTCATGCATGGTGAGAGATATGGGTTTAGTTTCATTCTGTTGCATATGGATTTCTAATTCTCCCAACACCATTTGTTGAAGAGGCTATCTTTTCTCCATTGCATATTTTTGGCCCCTTTGTCTAGTATGAGAAAATTATATTTATTTGGGTTTGTGTCCGTGTCCTCTATTCTGTACCATTGATCCACCTTTCTATTTTGGTACCAATACCATGCTGTTTTTTTCACAATTGCTTTGTAGTAAAGTTGAAGATCTGGTATTGCGATACCCCCTGCTTCACTCTTTCTGCCAAGGATTGCTTTAGCTATTCTGGGTTTTTTATTCTTCCAGATAAATTTCATAATTGCTTGCTCTATTTCTGTAAGGTACATCATTGGGATTTTAATTGGAATTGCATTGAATCTGTATAGCACTTTTGGTAATATGGCCATTTTGACAATATTGATTCTTTCTTTCCTAGAACATGGGAGATCTTTCCATCTTCTAAGGTTTTCTTTAATTTCTTTCTTTAGTGTTCTTAGTTCTCATTGTAGAGGTCTTTCACCTCTTTTGTAAGATTAATTCCCAAGTATTTTATTTTTTTCGATGCTATTGTGAATGGGGTAGTTTTCCTAATTTCTCTTTCTGAAGGTTCATCACTTATGTATAAGAATGCCTTAGATTTATGTGCATTGATAATATATCCTGCTATTTTACTGAATTCACTTATGAGATCTAAAAGTTTTCTGGTGGAATTTCCCAGTTCCTCTAAGTATATAATCATATCATCAGCAAATAGGGATACTTTGAGTTCTTCTTTTCCTATTCGTATCCCTTTAATTTCTTTGGTCTGTCTAATTGCTCTGGCTAGAGTTTCAAGGATGATATTGAAAATAAGTGGTGAAAGGGGGCATCCCTGCCTTTTTCCAGTTTTTAGGTGAATGCTTTCAGTTTTTCACCATTTAGAATGATATTAGCCATGGGCTTAGCATAAATGGCCTTTACAGTGTTAAAGAATATTCCCACTATTCCTATTTTTTCTAGTGTTTTAAGCATGAAGGGCTGCTGTATTTTAACAAATGCTTTTTCTGCATCTATTGAAATAATCATGTGATTCTTGACTTTAAGTCTATTGATATGGTGAATTGCATTTATTGATTTCCTGATGTTGAACCAACCTTGCATCCCTGGGATGAAACCCACTTGATCATGGTGCACTATCTTTTTAATATGTTTTTGTATGTGATTTGCTAAAATTTTTGTTGAGAATTTTTGCATCGACGTTTATTAAGGATATTGGTCTGAAATTTTCTTTCCTCGATGTGTCTCTCTCTGGTTTAGGTATCAGGGTAATATTGGCTTCATAGAATGAGTTTGGGAGGGTTCCCTCCTCTTCTATTTCATGGAATACTTTGAGAAGTATTGGAATGAGCTCTTCTTTAAAGGTTTTGTAGAACTCGGCTGAGAATCCATCAGGTCCCATCATCAAGTGGGTTTCATCCCAGGGATGCAAGGTTGGTTCAACATCAGGAAATCAATAAATGTAATTCAGTTGTATCATATCAACAGACACTTCACAGAAGAAGACCTACAGGCAATCAACAAACATATGGAAAAATGTTCAACATCTCTGGTAATAAGAGAAATGCAAATCAAAACCACACTAAGATTCCATCTCACCCCAATTAGAATAGCGATTTACAAGAATACAAGCAACAACAGGTGTTGGCGAGGATGTGGGGAGAAAGGTACACTCATACATTGCTGGTGGGTTTCAAATTAGTGCAGCCACTCTGGAAAGCAGTGTGGAGATTCCTTAGAAAACTTGGAATGGAACCACCATTTGACCCACCTATCCCACTCCTTGGCCTATACCTAAAGGACTTAAAATCAGCATACTACAGAGATACAGCCACATAAATGTTCATAGCTGCTCAGTTCACAATAGCCAGATTGTGGAACTAACATTGATGTCCTTCAATTGATGAATGGATAAAGAAACCATGGTATATATATATATATACAATGGAAAATTACTCAGCCATAAAGAATGATAAAATTATGGCATTTGCAGGCAAATGAATGAAATTGGAGAATATCATGGTACGTGAGATAAGCCAATCTCAAAAAACCAAAGGACGAATGATATCGCTAATAAGTGGATGATGACACATAATGGGGGTGGGAGGGGTTAGTGTTAGGTTTAGAATTATGGTTAGGGAGGGGGCAAGAATGGAGGAAGGAAGGACTGTATAGAGGAAAAAGAGGGGTGGGAGGAGTGGGGGGAAGGGAAAATAACAGAATGAATCAAACAACATTACCCTATGTAAATTTATGATTACACAAGTGGTATGCCTTTACACCATGTACAAACAGAGAAACAACATGTATCCCATTTGTTTACAAAAAAAAAAAACAATCCTAATAAACTATAATATTGTAATACTGGGTGACTTGAACTCATCTCTCTCACCACTGGATAGGATATTTAGTCAAAAATTTGGTAATGATTATTTAAATCTAATTAACACTATTTATCAAATGGACCTAGCAGGTATCTATAGAATATGCCATTCACCAGTGACTGCATTTATTTTCTCAGCAGTGCTTAAAATATTTATGTTATATTATAGGTCAGAAATCATATCATAAAAGTCACAAAGCAAGAAAGATTAATTCTTGCATATCATCTGAAATTTATGTGAATTAAAAGTCAATAAAACATAAAAACTGAATTTATCTCTAATACCTGGAGACTAATTTATTTTGATTTACAAATTGATCAGAAACAAGCTTTGGAAAAAGCATAAAGTCTTTACAATAAGTGAAACTAGCTATACAAAATAACAACTGGGAAAGTGTGAACTCTGTACTAACAGCAAAATTAATGGCATTAAGTGGAAACATTTAAAATATATAATTATACAAAAGTAAATGACCTAACATTACACCTTAGGCACACAAAAAAAGAACAAAACAATATTAAAATCAATGGAAGAAGGAAAATAAATGGAGTCAGAGTAAAAATCAATGAAATTGAAAGTAAAAAGCAGTACAAATGATTAAGGAGTCAGTTTGTTTTTAAAACATGCACAAGATTGATAAATCCTCAGAAAAACTAACAAAGGTAAAGAAAAAAAGACTAAAAAATGGTATTAAAAAAGATAATAATAGTAGAGAAATTAGTACATTCCAGTGGCTTATATAAAAGACTTTCAACTTTTCTCCATTTAGAATTACGTTGGCCTGGATTTACATGTATGGCTTTTATGTGTTGAGGTATGTTCCTATGATTCCTAGTTCTTTTACTGTTTTGAGCTTGAAGAGGTGCAGTAGTTTGTCAAATAAATTTTATTCATTTTGAGATAATCATATTATTACTATTTTAAGGCTATTGATATTATGAATCATGTTTATTGTTTTCTGTATATTGAACCAAACCTTCATCCCTGGGATGAACCCACACTTGATCATGGTCCACTATCTGTTTAATATGTTTTTGAATGTGATATGCCATAATTTTATTGGGAATTTTTAGTCTATGTTTATGCACAAAGGAATTGAAATCAAAACATTACAGTGATACAGCCACATCAATATTTATATTCCCCAGACCTGAATTGTGGAACCAACCTCGATGCCTTTCAACACATGAATGGATGAAGAAAATGCATATATATATATATATATATATATATATATATATATATGTGTGTGTGTGTGTGTGTATACATATGTACATATATATATATATATAACATGAATATTACTCAGCTTTAAAAAAGAATAATATTATGCCATTTTGTGGTTAATTGATGGAGCTAGAGAATATCATTTTAAACAAAATAAGCCAAACTTTGAAAACCAAAGGCTGAATGTTTTCTCTGATATGTAGATGTTAACTCACAATAAGGTGGGCTAGGTAAGAATATAATTACTTTAAATTCCATAAAGGGGAATGAGGGGAGGGGAAAGGGTATGGGGGATGGAATAAAAGTATAGTGGAACAGTCATTATTACCTTGTGTACATATATGACTGTATGACTGATGTGATCATGCAATATGTATAATCAGAAAAGTGAGATTACACTTTTTATATATGATCTATCAAAATGTATAAATGCATTCTACTGTCATGTACAACTAACTAGAACCAATTAAAAAGTTTAAATTTTAAGAAAAGAAAATTAAAATGTCATCAAAAAAGTAGTATTAATTAAAATATATAAAATTAAATTATCTCTAATACCTGAAGACTAAATTAATTTTGACTTAAAATGGATAAAAAATAAATCAGAGGAAAAACAAGTAATCTTTACAATGAATGAAATTACTTATACAACATAGCAAAATGGGAAAGCAGAAAATCAGTAATAATGGGAAAATTAATGGCCTTAAGTGCAAATGATAGAGAGAATTATACCTAATAAATTATCTAAAATTACACCTTCAGAACTAAATAAAAGAACAAATGAATTTTAAATTCAATTGAAAAAGAGAAATAAATAAAATCAGTGAAGAAGTAAAGTCATTCAAGAAATATAAAATTGAGAATAAAAACACAAAAAATGTTAAGTGAAAAAGTGTGCTTTCAAGATAAACACAGGACTAATAAACCCTCTGAAAAACTAAACAAGATAAAGACTAAACTAAGAAAATGAAATTGAAAGAAAAATATAATCACAGGCACTACTAAATACCAGTGGATAATAAAATACTTTATATTTGATATGAAAATAAGCTGCAAAATATTGAAAAATTCCTAGGGACATATGACCTACAAAAATTAAATCTTTAGGATGTAGGCAATAAGAACAGAATAAGATCATTCAATGTCATTGAGCAAGCTACCAAAAGTCTTACAAGTACATATATGGTCTGGATAGCCTCAGTTGTACCAGATGGAAAACAAAATCTAATCCAAATTCTTAATTAAATCTTCCCAAACAAAATAGAAGATCATTGTTAAAAAGAAAGTGCAATATGACCAAGCAGGTTTTATTGCAGGGATTTAAGTTTTAACATTTTAAAATCAATAAACTAATTATCCACATAAATAGTGTTGAGGGCAAGAATCATGGTTATCTCAATAGATACAGAAGGAGAATTTGAAAAAGTACAGTTCCAGCTCTTGTTTAAAGTATTAGAAAGTCTACAGAGACAAGAAAACTACTACACTATTGTAAAGGTTACACATGACAAATCCAAGGACAACATCATACTGAAATCAAAAACCTGAAGTCATTTCTTCTAAAAACAGAAACAAGGCAAGTATGTCCACTCTCATCCTCCCTATTCATCTTAGTGGTTATAATTCTATCCATAGCAATCAGGCAGTTGAATGAAAATAAGAGCTATGAATAGAAAATAAAGAATTGAAATTACATGCTGATGACAAGTTTATATTTTTAAAGGATTCAAAAGACTCTCATAAGACTTATAGAATAATTAATAAGTTAAAAAAGGAGAAAAATCACATAAATCAATCCAATACTTTAATAAGCAATTTAAAAAAAGATTTTCAAATATAAATCTCCCATAATAACATGTTAATATCCAGAGTGTATAAAGAACTCAAAAATTTGACAGACATCTAATAAGCCAAATAACAAATGGGAAAAGAGTAAGACACTATGCAAAAGAAGATACAGACTCAACAAGTGTATGAAAAAAATGTTAAACATCCCTAGAAATTGTGCAATGACAAATAAAATCTCCATTGTTATTTCTTCTCATTTTGATAGTAAGAGAAGTAAATGAGATTACAAATAATACCTGGAGGCAAGAATGTATGGAAAAAGTAAACTCATATATTTTGGGTGGGGTTGTAAACTGGTGCAACCACTCTGGATTTTACTGTGGTAATGCCTCAATTAAAGAAATTTAAAAAAATAATTTGTACCTACTTATTATTCTATAAGAAGCAGGGTCTCTGGTCTGATTCCAAGGTCCTTGATCCATTCTGAATTTTGTGCAGAGTGAGAGTTAAAAGTTTAGTTTCATTCTGGTACATACGGATTTCCAATTTTTCCAGCACTCTTTGTTAAATATGCTATCTTTTCTCCATTGTATGTTTTTGGCACCATTGTCTAGTATGAGAAAACTATTTATTTGGGTTTGTCTCTGTGTCCTCTATTCTGTACCATTGATCTACCTGTCTATTTTGGTCCCAGTGCCATGCCATTTTTGTTACTATTGCTCTGTATTATAGTTGAAATTCTGGTATTGTGATACCCCCTGCTTCACTGTTTCTACTAAGGATTTCTTTAGCTATTCTGAGTCTTTTATATTTCCAAATGAATTTCATGATTGCTTGCTCTATTTCTATGAGGTTCAACATCTCTAGTAATAAGAGAAATGCAAATCAAACTACCCTAAAATTTTACCTCACTCCAGTTAGAATGGTAATCATCAAGAACACAAGCAATAATAGGTGTTGGCAAGGATGTGGGATAAAATGTACTCTCATACATTGCTAGTGGGATTGTGAATTGGTGCAGCCCCTGTGTAAAGCAGTGTGAAGATTCCTTAGAGAACTTGGAATGGAAACACCATTTGACCCAGCTATCCCACTCATTGGCCTATACCCAAAAGGACTTAAAATCAGCATACTACGGTGATGCAACCATTTCAATGTTCATAGCTGCTCAATTAACAATAGCTAGATTGTGGAACAAATATAGATACCCTTCAATTGATGAATGGATAAAGAAATTGTGGTATATATACACAATGGAATATTACTCAGTCATAAAGAAGAATAGAATTATGGCATTTGCAGGCAAATGGATGAAGTTGGAGAATATGCTAAGTGAGATAAGTCAATCCCAAAAAAACAAAGGAGAAATAATCTCTCTGATAAGTGAATGATGATACATAACAGGATTGGGAGGGAGGCAAGAATGGAGTAAGGATGGATTGTATAGAGGAAAGAGAAGTGGAAGGGGTGGGAGAATGAAAAATACCAGATTGAGATGAACTTCATTTCCCTATGTACATATATGATTACACAAATTGTATGACTCTATTTCATGTAAAAAGAAATAAGTTTTACCCCATTTGTGCATAGCCAATCAAAATAAATTATTAAAAATAATAATAAAATATTATGATAAACTTTAAAAAGCAAACAAAAGAAATGAAACCATTCTATGGCACTCTACCACTACTCTGAATACATAGCAAGGATTTAAATTCAGCATACAAGTAATAGGCAGTCACATTTATGCTTATAACAACACAACTCAAAATTGCCAATCTATGGAATCAAGTTAGTTGCCCTTCAATAGATGAGAGGATAAAGAAAATCTGGCATATATGTAAAATTGTATATTATTCTGTCAAAAAGAATGAAACTATGGCATTTTTTGATGAATATGTGCTTTAATAGACTATCATTCTATGTGAAATAACTCAGACATGAAGCCAAAATTCAAATTTTTTTTCAGATATAGAAAGTCCATAAAAAATGGAAAAAAGGAGAGGGAAAGGAAAAATGTGGGAGAAAAATCCCATGAAATCAGAAGAAAGTTTGGTGGACCAAATTAAGGTGAATGAAAGAGAAAAGTGATGAGATAATGTAAGAATTGTTGAATGAATGTGACTTAAATTTCTCTTTTACATATATAAAAACAACAAAGTGAATCTCACTATCATATATATCCACAAAAGAGTTATTAAAAAGACATATAAGAAAGTACCAGAAAGCTCAGAAAAAGCAGAATACAGGACAAGAAAAACTGGATGGAGGAAGGGAGATAAAAATGTTGTAGAGGGGACTGGAATAGAGTAAATTGTAGTCCAATTTCTTAACTGCTGAAATGAATTCTAATGTGATGCACAAAAAAAAAAACACTAAAATAATGCTTTTCTGAAAAAATGATGAATCCAACCACTATGTATCACTATAATGCTCTAATTCAAAATAAGAATAGAAAGTTAAACACTGAGATAAAATACAAAACATAGACATATTAACTTAGATTAGAATGAAAGGAAATCATAAATATAATATATTTGTTGGATGGAGCTTCACATTAAATTCTGAACTTCCTAAAATTCATAGAAAAATAGAAACCATTAAAATTAATATGGTGTAAATACAATTTTTTTCTGATAGTCACATGGCACTGAGGATTGCCAATGTTCAAGGATGTTTGCAAAAATCATTTGCAGGATTTGCATACCTTTTTGCATTTTTATTGGGGCTTTTTATTATGTGACAGATTTGCATAATGCAAGTTATTTAACTTATTACATTTATGAGAAAAATATTAGTATTTACCATTCATGCACCTCCCCCTGACCAAAAAAAAATTCAAAATAAGTGGACTTTGAAGAAGCAAGCTTGTGGCCTTATGTATCTCACTGTCTTTAGGGACTTTGTATTACTTTTGAATTGGCTGTGTTGCCTTGATAATGGAGAAAAGATTACTGAAAAGAATGACAGTTTTGATAATCATAAGACAGAAAACTTACCCAATATTTTGTGTGTCACAGTTATTTCTTAATGCATTTTTTTTACTTTGAGACATTTTACCTTTGATTTCAATTATAATTTGGGATATTAACTTTATTTTATTTTTCAAAGTCAAACTTGAGATTTCCTCAGGTTTCAAATAATATTTATTTTTTAGGAAAATCTTACATATAATTGAAAAAAATAGGGTAATTCTATGTATCCATTACCTAACTTTACCAATAAATCCTAGATATACTACCTGTGAAGAACAAATAAAAGAAAAAAATAGTATCTTCAATGATAATTTCCTATGTCAAAGTACATGATCACATGACTCCAGTTTTCTGGGTCTGCAATGGGTATACCATCATGATGGAACAAAGTGGCACAGGACATTTTTTTCACCATATGGCAGTCACTAACGAGATAATGGAAGAATCCAGGGACAATATAAAATCCAACTCCTTTCTCCCAATGTCCTACTTTGTCAACACATGTCTAACTGCTTACTGTTAAAACTCTCTTTTCCATTCTAGTTATTATTTTGACAAATGGATTATTCCAGGGCTAATGTTACAGCTTCCATAGTCCAGTATCCTCATCATTGAATGATGCTTCATTGCCTGATGAAAGAGCTTTACAGGGAACATTCTTAGACCTAAACCGTGACAGTCAACAATTTTGTTGAACATTTTTCCCTTTCTTGAATATTTTTGTTGTTATTCTTAAAATCATATGCTAAGTAGTTAATGCCAAAATTTTGTCTTTCATTAATAAAAGAACAGGAAAACATTTTATTCATCAACACAATTCTACTGACTTGAAACATCAGAAAATTTGGAATTTTATAACCTACTATATAGCAAAGTGCTCACAAAAGGTACTTGAAAGAACTTGCTAAATTATTCAAGAGCATCCAAATACTTTCACAGATTTATATCGTTAGTCATTAAAATAACAGTGATTTTGTAACACTGCTACATAAGTTAAAACTCAAAATTTTAAAAATTATAAAATTATGATTTCAGAGTTTTCTACATGAACATCAAAATTCTCATCATGAGATAAATGTTTTCCCAAAGAAATAGCAAATCTATCCCAAAATGTAAATAGAAGGTAAAATGGGTAGCTGAATCAGACCCATTCTATTGTATACCCAAAATAAGCTGCTTTGATACATAATAATCATATATCAATAAAGCTCTTAAAGTGAATGTATGAATAAAGATGATATGGTGGAAACCAATAGAGAAGTTATTCTAACAAAATAAATCAAACTATTTTCAATAACATTTTTTAAAATTCTTGCATTTTTTGAAAATAATGAGCCTGATAAATCTGTTGTTGCAACTTCAATAAATCAAAAACATGATGTTAAAGTTTGAAATCCACCCTCTAAGAGGAAATTTTAAAATATTGATGTGTGATTAAGTAATTCAGAGAAATGATTTTAATCCTGAGATAAGTTATAAACATATTAAAACATTTTATTCTCTTCCTCTGTGAATATATCCTCATTTTGTATTTATTTTTACATTTTATAGATTTGAAAAAATTTGCCTTCTCTAATTTCAATTCCTACATCCACACCATATATTTATATATTAATGTGTTTTAATTTTTACCTGAAATTAGTAATTAGCATGCTACTCTCTTTCTCCTCTTTTTTGTAGTTATTTTTACTTTTTAATATCCTTTGCATATTTACATTCTTTTCTTTGATCACAATTTCTATATTTCTCCCATCACTTTTGTATATAAATGGATTCACTGCTCATCTCACTCTTTTTACCCTATTTATGTATTTTCTGCAATTTCTTTATTTGCTGGATTTCATGGTAAAGCTGGATGCATTTTTAAATAAGGTTCATTAAACATTAATTATTGAAATTTTTGTTGACTCTTAAAATCTTATGATTATGTATGCATTTTTTTGTAGAAAAGTACACCAAGAGAGGTATGGTTTATTGTTCAGTGGTAGAATGCTTGCCTACCAGGAGTATAGTAGCTCTGGGTTCTATCATCAGCGTCACATAAATATAAACATAAAACAAAGTTATTGTGTCTATCAACAACTAAAACTTAGGCATTGGGAAATATGTGCCATGCGATATCAGGTATGAAGAGATATATTCCTCCAAATTTCTGACCAGAAACATTTTTATATTATGTTGAAAAATTTGAAAAACACACCACACCCAACAAAGAGATAATCCATCAAAAGGTCTAATGTGAGATTTCAAGACAGGAGAAATAGATGGGACAAAAGCAGAGAGGGATAATGTATAGAGATCATGGAACTGATACAGAGGTATAGCACCTATTAAGACAGATGAAGATGGAAAAGTAATTTGCAAAAGTACTCAAATTCTAGGATTTAAGAAAATTGAAGACAAAATCTTATTCCTAGAAAATTATATTATGTATTTGGATTCATCAATTCCCACCCTGGTCCATACCAATCCTCATTCTAAGATGGTTCTGGTCAAGGTTTTTCTGCCATAGCATTTAAAGTTTGACTCATGTTCTATCTTAACATTTTTCTTTATTTTTGAATTGGCTATATCACAGGCTTAAGGTGTTAACATATTGATCTCAGAAGCCATAATTTTCACTTTGTTGTATCTTTTGATTTGTTTCTATTTAAAAATGTTTTCATCAATGATCACATTGGCACATGTCCCCTGTCATCCCTGTTGCTTGGGAGACTGGGGCAAGAGGATCACAATTTTAAGCCAACCTCAGAAACTGAGAGAGGCTATGAGCATCTTAGTGAAATACCATCTCTAGATAAACTATATTAGATTCTGGGAATGTGGCTCAGTGGTGAAACATATCTGGATTCAATTTCCCATACAAAAGCACCACATATTTTAAATTTTATATTTGGTACTTTTCTTCACCTTACTATATCTATATTTATTTATGACATTAGAATTTGTGTTTTCTTATATTTTTTCAGATTGTAATTGTTATTTTTTCTGACATAAACTTGTTTAACATCTCAATTTTACAGAACTCCAAAATCTCAAAATTCTGTTATTTATATTGATCTATCACCCTGACATGGAGTTATGCATTGTTTAATCTGTTTTCCATAGTTGTATAGCATGAAATGTTCTTTTAGGAATGCCATTTCATAACTTTTGTTGATGTTTAATTTCAAGTGATATCTAGTTTATTTTCTGTTTGTTTAATTCTATATGTTTACATGGTTATTTTAAACTTATTATAATCTTTTTCTCAATTTCAGTTTTCTACTTTTATAATACTATATTTCACTACAGGTAAATTCCTCTAAATATCTCTGACTTTATTTTGGTATAGAATAACAAAGAACAAATCCTTTTCTCTAACAGCAATTTTCACCTCCTAAATATAAACTCCTGAATCCCAGGAATCCATAAATATGTGAACTTTTATAGAAAAGGGGATTATGCAGATGAGAAGAAGTCAAATACTTTGAATGTGAAGATTGTTCTACTTAATCTGGGCATAGTCAAGTTTACCACAATCACTTTTATGAGAATCGGCAAAGAACATGGTGGTCAGAGTGGAACTGTGATCATGGATACAGATGTTTGACTGATGCTTGATAAATATTAAGAACATAAAAACAGGTGATGATTGTAGGAAGCTCTGGAATCTGTAGGGGGAATATGGAGTATCTTTAAGCTTAGCCTCCAGATAGGAGAAGGTCTGCTGAAACCTTGACCTTAAATCTCAAGTCCCATTATGTACTTTGAACCCACAAAGAAGATAATACACTATGTTTTAAATAGTAAATTTTAGGTAATTTTTATGGACTCAGTAAGAAAACAATACAATAAAAACAATCCTTTCCCATTGTTCAGGTGCTGTGTGTATAGGTAAGATATTCTTACACTCAACCCACATTTCAACATTCATCTCAATCTTTTCTACATACTATAAATATCACTTAGGTATATAGCCATTACTTTTCTGAGTCAAGTATGATTCTCAGTGTAACCTTCTCTGTCACTGCCATATTCTTACACTGTAGAAACTTGGTAATCAATTGTCTATAGATTTATAGAAGGATTGTCTTTGTTTAGTTCATATGCATCTCTCTTTGGTATCAAGTGCAGTGCATGAATATTCAAGTTAATGATAGGACATCCAATGCAAAATGGGCAACTACTTATATGATGCACAGTAGCAATGTTGTCATGCTGTAAATGTGGTCTGAATCCCTGGACTCTGTCATGTCATCAGTAAGTCATAATTCACTGCTGAGGTCTTAGTAATAGTTGATTTCTGAAAAATCATGATGTTGTACTAAGCACTGCTCAGGATATTAAGTGAACAGATAGTCTAAGTCCAATTCTATATTGTTTCTCCAGTTATGGATTTCATTCTTACTCATTATCAACTAATTTTTGGAGAGCTAAGATTCTGCAAGAATCTTATCTGATATGAGTAAACTTATGAAGAGTATCACCATAATGAGTAGGCAAAAGAGGAAGAATGTGGAGAACTCCTTCATCCCTCAGTCTGTGAAGAAGTCAAGAGGTATATATTTTCTTCTTCTGTGAGCCTAAGAGAACCAAAATAGTGTTCTAAAAGGAAGAAAGGGGTCAGATTTCTAGTTAGTGGAAGATGAGTGAAGGAATGAGAGATACAACAAAAGTGACTCTGTGAAATGAAGGAAATAATAGAAAGAGAGTAGAATGTTAGACCAAATTCTATAAGATGTATATAGGTCATGGAAAATAAACCTGTGTATAATAACTGTTCAGTTTTCAGACTCTAAGATATAAATGTAGGGAACCTTATATGGAATTCAAAGAAAACAAAGAATATAAAACAGAAAACACTCTTAAACATCAATGCTAAATTTATATAAGTTTTGTTTTTTTAGAGGATATAAGGTAGTGGTAGAAACACATGGATTCACAGTAAACAAAAGGTTACTGAGATTGGTCCATTTTTCTTTGGTGGTAGAGACAAATTGGAGCAAACCACAACATTTCAAAGTCTGGCTCATATTTCCTAATACACTCTGATATTCCAAACAAAAATTTCTAACAATTAGCCAACATAGTCAATGAAAATTGGGGTTCATTTGTTTACCAACAGTCAACTGGAGAGACCTGGAGGGAGAAATCATTTCATGCACCTTCAAATTCAAACATATTGAAGATCTTACAGAGTACAAGCTGAGCTATGCCAAGTATAGACTGTTATTCATATCCATGTTGACACACACACCTCAAACACAAAAATAGGCCAGGGGAAGAAAAACATTTAAACTCTTTTTTTACTTATTTTATATCAAGTGCAATTATTTCCATCTCAAAAATTACTCTATGCATTTGTAGAAACAGCCTAGGCAATAGTAATTATCCTGAGAAATCTCCATCTCTTCTAAGCAACAATTCATAAAAGAGAAGAAGATGCAAAGAAAATGTGTCCCCCATGGTATGATTTATATTCTTGGACTGAGGTGTAGACACTTTATCATTATAAGCATCCCATTCCATACAAACTTGGATGTCAGCATCACATACAGTTAGAAAAGAAAAGAGCATGGAGGAGTGTGGAATTTGTATGTCAATACTAGGCATTGGCATGCATCACTTCCATTCTCTTTCACTTACAGAGAGCCAAATAACATGATCACAGTTAACTACAAGGAAGTTTGATAAATGTAACTCAAAAGTATACCCAGGTTGTAATACAATATTTAGAAGTTTCTGAAAATTTAACAAATAAAATCGTGAAATAATTCTCCCATATCATGCATTGACATAAGAATACTGCTATCCATTACTAGTTGAAAACATTTTTTATCTACACAAATGTAAACTATGCATGTTCACTGAAGGCATCACAGAATAGACTCCTACTCTCTAACTAACAATATTTAATATATATAAACACCATACAAGAACCACAACTCTTTCTTGAATTTACTTTCTCAGGCAAGCTGGATATATTAAATGTTGTTTAGGAATGAGCCAACAGAATTCCTGTTGAATTTTCTAACATGTATGAAACCAGTAACATCTTCAAACAGGCTCAGCATGGTAGGACATTCAGGATTGATCTGGACTGACCCAGTCCAAGAGCAAACCACGTTCATATATTTTCATAGGTAATAGTTTTCCATCACCTTTCCCTAGAACCATCTACACTCCCTACATTCTTTTATCAATTTCCAACAACCTACCAAAAACATTTTAGTTCCCTGTGCTTAATTGTTTTTGCTACTTTTATATAAGAAACAATTACTTTGTAGATGACATTAATTCTACCAACTAGTTTTTAACTTTATACAATGAGTAATAAAACAGAAAAATTTTGTCTGTTTCCTCTTATTCAGTAAATGTCAAAATGCCATCCATTTCCCTTATGATTATAGATTGCTCATTCTTATTAGTGCCTTTGTTACATGAAAAAAAAAGCAAATGCTTTGTGGACTACACAATAACCAATATTTTTACTGAGAATTTGGATATAGACATTAATTTTTACATTCTCACATTCTTTGTTCCCTTTGATTAAAAACCTAATTAGTGCTTGAGTTTCAAAAAGAAAGTTTTAATTCATTAATTTGAACATCTAAACCACAAAAAAATTTAAAACACATACTATATGCACAGAAACACAGAAGTTTCAATCACAACAAAGTACATCAATAAATAAAATATCTCTCCAAATAGCACACAGACACAAAACAAAAACTTTCCTACTCAAACTACTCAATACTATCATGTTCACATTTGTAAACACCCTTTCAGCCACACATTACACCATGGCCCAATTTTCTCAATATGCTCTGAACTTATACAGACCAAGTTTACTCTTTCACACAAACCTTTGACTGCTGACTGTGAGTTACCTACATGGCAGAAACTTGCATGAAGGAACCTTACATTCTTGAACACTGAAAGAGTGGGGCTGTTCTTGGATAATATTTTGAAAAGTAACAGTAACATGAGGACAAGCATTTTATTGATTTAAGTAACAATATTTTATCAACATTTTTATTTCAGTTTTGAATGTTGAGAATATGAAATAAAGATAAGGAAAGTGTAAAAATATGGAGAAGATAAACACAACTCCAGATATTAACCAATGTTGGTGGGTTTCAGGAATGTTGTTGGTAGGATTTAGTTGGAAGCACCAAATATTGATACATTTCACTTCCCTGTCTGAGTCAGAGGTAAAGTACAAAACAAAGTAAGTACTTATATGGGATGGGTTAGAAAAACAGAGTGAGGTAGAAATGATAGCAGATGAACAGCTGTTTTAGCTGGTAGTATTGTTCCTGATGGACTTCTAGAGTTTGCTCAGGTAATGTGTACTTCCTGATATGCAAAATTTCACTGGAGATTAGGAACTATAGTGGATGGGCCTCCACTATGCTCTGACAGCAAACCAAAAATTGACAAAATATTGGAAATTGACAGTTTTCCTAACAAAAATTTTCACCATCAGTACTGGGAATTTACTGGATTATATGTAGATCATTTAAAATGGAGAAAGTCTAATTGAAACCATAAACAATGAGAATATAGTAATAATAAAAGTTTGCTCTTTGGCAGTATGTGCAATTTGCTTTCTATAGAGTGATGGGCATTATCTGATTTTAGAGCTTAGCAAAAGATATTCAGAAATAATTGCTGCAATAAATGCATAAACTCTCATTACAGATTCATGATATTTGTTTCATTTTCTTTGAGTTTCAGACATACGCATGCTTTCATTCATGCATATTCTTTGGAGGATACTGTTTTTGTCCTGAAGAAAAGAGTTTACTCACTGAATTGGATAATTTACTTTTGTGACTCTTCTTTCTATTATACACACTCTTTCATGCTTGCAAGAATATAGTAGAACATCAATGTTTAGGTAGAGCAGATGATTGGAATCAGAGTATATCTGATGAAACCCACCTTAGCATCTCTGCTCAGTCTCAAACAAAAAGATGTAGTTTAGACCGTTTTATGTTTACCTACTCTGTCCTTTGTTGAGAGTTTATCTTTTCTACCCTATCAACATGATCTCATCAAAAGTAGCCTTTTACTTATGTGAAATGAGACAGACTTCTTTACCCTTTTTACATGTATAATTGTATAAATGGTGTCAATCTACAATGTGTACAACCACAGAAATTAAATATTGTATCCCATTTGTGTACAGTGAATCAAAGTTCCATCCGTAAAAGTAAAAATTTAAAAAAATGAAAGGAATTAAAAAATAGCATTTTATATTATGTTGGAAAGAGAGAATCTGTTTATTTTCTGGAGAAAATATCATGTGAAAGAGAAGAGTTTAATGTATGAGTACAGTGTACTCAACTTGTCTTGTCAGTGAGATCTAAACCATGACAAAAATTAAACTATTTCTAGTATTAGACCAATGATGCCTAGGATATAAAAAGTAGTAAACACATGAAGATATATTTAAAAATGTTTTCAACTATCCTAGAGACAATGACTTGTCAAATGTGAGTTAGAAATCATTAAGTACAACACATATAACTACAAAGTAGATCCTTCAAATAAAACAAAATATTTTAAATTTTAGAAATGCATACTGATAGACAATTTTGTTTGATGGCATATTAGTATGTTTAAATCTACACAGGATATAAAATGAGAACAAAAGCACCATCAGATTTTTTATAGAAAACTAATCAAAATTTTAATAATAAGTAATATCATTCAAATTTTTAAAACTGGGCACTAACATGCTACATGAATAAGCCAATCTCAAATATATAGGCCCAAATTCCCTATGATACGTGGTTCTAACACTCAACAAGGGGTGAGGGGAGAATAAAAGTTTATTGGACTAGCCAAAAGGAGATAAAGAAAAGGGAGGGAGAATAGAAAATTCTGTAGAATGAATCAAGTGTAAATTTTCTATGTTCATATATGAACATACAACAAATAAAACTCCACATCATGTCCAAGCACAACAATCAGAACCTAATTAGAATATTACATTCCATGTATGTATTATATGTTAAAATGCACTCGATTGTCCTGTATATCTAAAAAGAACAAAAAAGACTTGAAAGGAGATAGAATATGTGGAATCTTATAAACTGTCATGCTTGTGAATTGTTTTTGTACCAGGTATAGAGCTCAAGAGAACTTGAACATTGAGTCATATCCCTAACCCAATTTCGTATTTTATTTAGAGACTGCCTCCCATTTACTGAGACTGAACTCATGATAGTCCTACCTCAGCCTCCTGAACAACTGGGATTACAAACATGAAAAACTGCACCTGGATATGAATGTGGATTTTTACAAGCACTTTTGAAATCTCTGGTGGTATTAAGTAGAGATGAACATATGCTTCTGTTGTTTCAATGAGTTCATTCTTATGCATATATATAGTAGGAATACCTATATATATTCACCATGCAAAAGACAAATTACTGCAGCATTATGTGCACACTGGAAACAATTCAAATATCTATTAGTAATGAAAGGTTAAATAAAATGGACTCCATTATTTTAAATGGAACACAATACAGAAATTAAAATAAAACAGCTATATTAAAAGTATATAAAATATGATTTTTCCTATCCTTTCACTGTTAGTGTGTGGGTATTCTTTCTATGACAGGAGTCTTCAAAGGCAGCATATTGTTGGGTTTTTCTTTTTATTCCAATCTGATAGTCTGTGAGTCTAAGTCTTTTGATTTATGAGTTCAGGCCATTAACATTCAGAGTTATTTTTGAGATATGATTTGTTAAACCTGGTCATTTTGGCTTAATTTTGGTTTTGAATCTGGCTTGGATTCTCCCTTATCTGGCTATTCCTTTAGGATAGTTCCTCCCTTTGCTGAGTTACATAATTGTTTTTCATTTCTTCCTCATGAAATATTTTGCTGAGAATGTTCTGTAGTTTAGTGTTGGGTTTCTACTTGTAAATTCTTTTAGTTTTGTTTATCATGAAAGGATGTAATTTCATCATCAAATCAGAAGATAAGTTTTGCTGGGTATAAGATTATTGGCATCCATTTTCTTTCAGAACTTGAAAAATGCTGTTACAGGTCCTACTACCTTTTAGGGTCTCGTTTGAGAAATCTGCTGATATCCGTATTGGTTTCCCACTAAATGTAATTTGATTTTTTTTCTCTCACAGCCTTTAAAATTTTACCTTTATTTTGTATGGTATGTATTTTCATCATAATGTGCCTTGGTGTGAGTCTGTCATCCAAAACTTCATCATGTTGGCTTAGGAAAACACTTTCTTAACATGACTCTCAAAGCACAAGAAATACAAGTGGGAATCAGTAATTGGGATACAGTCAAACTAAAAAGATTTTCCCAGCAAAGGAAACTATCGGCAATGTAAAAAGAGAGCCTACGGAGTTGGAGAAAATATCTGCCACACATACTTCAGATAGAGCACTTATCTCTGGAATCTATGAAAAACTCAAAAACTTTACACCAAGAGTACATATAACCCAATTAACAAATGTGTTAAGGAAATGAGCAGACACTTCACAGAAGAATATCTACAAGCAATCAACAGATATATAAAAAAAAGTTCAACATCTCTAGTAATAAGAGAAATGCAAATCAAAACTACCCTATGATTTTATCTCACCCCAACTAGAATGGCAATTGTCAAAAATACAAGCAACAATAGTTGTTGACAAGGATGGGGGAAAAAAGGTACATTGATACATTGCTGCTATGGTTGCAAATTAGTGCAGCCCCTGTGGAAAGCAGTGTGGAGATTCCTTAGAGAACTTGGAATGGAACCACCATTTGACCCAGCTATCACACTCCTTGGCCTATACCCAAGTAACTTAAAATCAGCATACTATAGTGATGCATCACATCAACGTCCATAGCTCCTCAATTACAATAGCTAGATTGCAGAAACAACCTAGATGTCCTCCAGTTGATGAATGAATAAAGAAACTGTGATATATATATATATATATATATATATATATATATATACATACTTACACAATGGAATATTACTCAGCCTAAAGAAGAATAAAATTATGGCATTTGCAGGCAAATGGATGAAGTTGGAAAATATCATGCTAAGTGAGATAAGCCAATCCCAAAAACACAAAGACTGAATGATTTCTCTGATAAGTGGATGATGATACTTAACAGGGAGTAGGAGAGAGTCAAGAATTGAAGAAGAATGGATAGATTAGAGGAAAAAAGGAGTGAGGGGTGGGCAAAAGGAAAAGTAACAGAATGAGACAACATCATTACCCTATGTATAGATATGATTACACAAATGATATGACTCTACATCATATACAACCAGAGAAACAAGATTTACCCCATTTGTTTAAAATGGATCAAAATAAATAAAATTTTAAAAGTATATATAAAACTTGTGATCTCATTTTGCACTTATTTAAGCATAATTTATATGTTTGAGCTCCAGATATTTTAAATCATACTCCAGTCTGTCAACTTTATGGTAGTGAATGCACAGCATGAGACTCTTCTTATCCTCGTTTGCCCCATTTAGTATTTTCTTGAATTTTGTCTGAGTATTTATGTATTGAAAAAGGAAAAATGATTTATTACATAATAAATTCATATTTTTGTTTTAAGATATTCTTGTGGCTATATATTTATTCCAAGGTAGACTTTAAATTTATGTAAAATGTTTAAATATGATTCTTTAATGAACACCTTGTTAATACAGCTAAATATTTATTCTTTTTAGGAGAAGGAGATTATTATTGATTTTCTTCTAATAAATATGTTGTTTAAATTATGTTTATATTTTTTTTAATTTTAGAGAGATCAAAGAGTGAGAAAAATAAATATTTCCACTTTTATTCACAAAAGCATACTGTACTGAATTAGATCACATATCATGTTAATTAAAATAATTTACAAACAAGTTTTACTTTGATCAAAGATGTGAAGATTCTATAGCATTGCACACCCAACACCTCATCCACATTTAGAGTTCTCTTGAGTGCATCCAATTTGGATATCACAGCAATATTGAGGATGTCAGAGACACTGAGACAGA